>NW_027202444.1:0-233632 GCF_024711535.1 Dipodomys merriami
ACCCTACGTCTCACCCTCACCCTAACCCTCACCCTAAACCTCACCCTAACGCTTACCCTCAGCCTAACACGCAAACTAACACTAACCCTAACCCTAACGCTCACCCTAACCATCACCCTAAACCTGACACTAACCCTCATCCGCAACCTCACCCTAACCCTCACCCTAACCCTATCCCTAAACCTAACCCTAACCCTAACTCTGACCTGAACACTCACGCTCACCCTAACCCTCACACTAAACATCACCCTAACCCTAAAATTCACCCTAACACTTACCCTAATTCTAACCCTCACCCTAACCCTAACCCTCACCGTAATCCTAACCAGCATATTAACCCTAACCCTAACCCTCACCCTCACCCTCACCCTCACCCTAACCCTCATCCTAACACTACCACTTACCCTCACCCTCACCCTAACTCTAATGCTAAACCTAACGCTAACACTCACCCAAACCCTCACCCTAAACCTAACACTAACCTATCCCTATCCCTCACCCTAACCCTAACCCTAAACCAAACACTAAACCTCACCCTAACCCTCACCCTAAACCTAACACTAACCCTAACCCTCATCCTCACACTAAACCTCACCCTAACGCTTACTCTCACCATAACACTAACCCTAACCCCAACCCTAATCCTGACCCTAAACATAACCCTCACCCGCACCCTAACTCTCAACCTTACCCGAACCCTTACCCTCACCCTAACACTCTCCCTAACCCTAACCCTAATCCTAAACCTAACCCTCACCCGCAAAATCAACCAAACCCTAACCCTAACCCTAACCCTCATCCTCATCCCAACCCTAACCCTCACAATCACCATAAAACTCCCCCTAACCCTAACCTTACCCTTCGCCCTAACCCTAAACCTAACCCTCAACCTAACCCTAACCCTTCCCCTAACCCTCACCCTCACACTAAACCTAAACCTAATGCTAACTCTCACCCTAACCCTAATCCTCACCCACACCCTATCCCTCACACTCACCCTCAGCCTCACCCTCACCCGAACCCTCATCCTCTCCCTAAACCTCAACCTCACCCTAAACATCACCCAAACCCTAAACCTCACCCTAATCCTAACCCTAACCCTCACCCTAACTCTCACCCTAACCCTTACCCTCACCCTATCCCAAATCGTAACCATAACCATAACCCTCACACTAACCATAATCCTCACTCTAACCCTAATGCTAACCCTAACCATAACCTTCACCCTCACCCTGACACTCAGCCTCAGCCTAATGCTAACCCTAACACTATTACTAATTCTATCTCTCACCCTCAACCAGACCCTAAACCTAACCGTAACCCTCACCCTCACAATGAACCTCACCCTAACCCTCACCCTCACCCTCACACTTACCATCAACACCACCCTAAACATCACCCTAACCCTAACACTCACCCTAACACTAAGCATCACCGTAATGCTAACCCTCACCCTAACCCTCACCCTAAAAATAACGCTAACTCTAAACCTCACCCTCACCCTCACCCTCACCCTAAACCTTATCCTCACAGTAACCATAAGTCTCACCCTAAACCTAACCCTAACCCTACCCCTAACCCTAAACCTAACCCTCACCCTCACCCTAACACTCATTGTCACCCTAACCCTCACCCTAAGATTAACCGTCAAGCACAGCCAAACCCTCACCCTAACCCGAACATTCACCCTCACCCTAACACTCCCTCTCACCCTAACCCTCACCCTCACAATAAACATCACCTTAATCCTAGCCCTCAGCCTAACCCTAACCCACTACCTAACCCTAACCCTCACCCTGACATTCGCCCTAAACCTAACTCTGACCCTAACCCTTACCCTAACCCTAATCCTCACCCTAATCCTTACCCTAACCCTAAGCTTCACCCTAAACCTAACTCTCACACTAACACTAACCCTCACACTAACCCAAACCCTCACCCTCACCCTAACCCTCACCCTCACCCAAACCCTAGCCCTAATCCTAATCCTAACGCTAAACTTAACCCTCAACTTAACCCTAAAACTCACCCTAACCCTTACCCTCACCATATCCCTAACACTAACACTAACCCTACCCCTCAGCCTAACCCAAACCCCAAACCTAACCCTGACCCTAAGCCTAACCCACACCCACACCCTAACACTAACCCTAACCGTAACCCTAACCCTCACACTAATCCTAACCACAACCATCACCCTCACAAACACCCTTAACCTCATCCTAACCCTCATCCTAACACTCACCCTTACCCTCACCCTAACCCTAACACTAACCCACACCCTCACCCTAATTCTAACCCTGAAACTGACCCTAAACCTTACCTAACCAAAAACCTCACCCTCACCCTTACCCTCATCCTAAACCTCACCGTCACCCTAGACCTCACCCTAAAACTAAACCTCACTCTAACCCTAACCCTAAACCTAACCCTCACCCTAACCCTAACATTCACCCTAACCCTAACACAAACCTTTCCCTTCACTCTAACCCTCACCCTAACCCTATCGCTAACCCTAATTCGTTCCCTAAGGGTAACCTTAACAGTAACCCTCACCCTCATACTAAACATCACCCTAACGCTAACCCTCACACAAACCCTAACGCTAACCCTAACCCTAACACTAACTTTCATCGTAACCCTAACCCTCAACCTAACCCTCACACTCCCCTAAACCTCACCGTAACCCTAACCCTACCCCTCACCCTAACCCTAACCCTAACCCTTACCTAACTGTAACCCTCACCCTCACCCTAACCCTAAACCTATCCCTCACACTAACCCTAACAATTACCCTAACCCTAAGCCTAAACCTGACTCTAACCCTCACACTAACCCTAAACCTCACCCTAAACGTAACCATAACCCTCACCCTCACCCTAACCCTCACAGTCACACTAACACTCAACCTAACCTTAACCCTCACCCACACCCTAACCCTCACCCTCACCCGAACCCTAACCCTCACCCTAAAACTCACCCTTACCCTAAACATCACCCTAACCCTTACCCTCACCCAAATCCTAACCCTAAACCTCATCCTAACCCTAACACTAACACTAACCCTCAACCGTAACCTAATCCTCACCCTAAAAATAACCGTAACCGAAACCCTCACCCTCACACTCACCCTAACCCTTAAACTAACCCTATCCCTCACAATATACATCACCCTAACACTAACTCTCAGGCTAACCATAACCTTCGCCCTAACCCTAAACCTAATCCTAACACTAACCCTCACCCTAACCCTCACCCTGAACCTCACCCGAACCCTTACTCTAACCATAACCCTAACACTAACTCTAGCCCTAATCCTCACCCTACCCCTACACCTTTCTCACAACCTAACCCTCACCATCACCCGAACCCTCATCCTCACCCTAACACTCACACTAATCCTAAACCTAACCCCAATCCTAACCCTCACCCTCACCCTCAAATTAACCCTAACCCTAACCCTAAACCTAATACTCACCCTCACCCTAACTCTCACCCTAACACTCACCCTCTGCATAAACATCACCCTAACCCTAACCCTCACCCTAAACGTAACCCTAACCCTAACCCTGAACCTAAATCTCACCCTAACGCTCACCCTATCCCTAACGCTAACCCTAAAACTCACCCTGATCCTAACCCTCACCTAACGCTTATCCGCACAGTAACCCTAAACCTAACCCTAAACCTCACACTAACCCTAATCCTAACCCTATCCCTGACCCTCACCATAACCCAGACCCTCACCCTAACTCTAATGCTAACCCTACCTCTAACCCTCACCCTAACCCTCACCCTAACGCTTACCCTCACCCTAACCCGCAAACTAACACTGACCCTAACCCTAACGCTCACCCTAACCATCACCCTAAACCTAACACTAACCCTCATCCGCACCCTCACCCTAATCCTCACCCTAACCCTATCCCTAAACCTAACCCTAACCCTAACTCTGACCTGAACACTCACGCTCACCCTAACCCTCACACTAAACATCAACCTAACACTAAAATTCACTCTAAAACTTACCCTAATTCTAACCCTCACCCTAACCCTAACCCTCACCGTAATCCTAACCCGCATATTAACCCTAACCCTAAACCTCACCCTCACCCTCACCCTCACCCTCACCTTAACCCTCATCCTAACACTAACCCTCACCCTCACCCTCACCCTCAACATAACCCTAACCCAAAACCTAACCGTAATAGTCACCCTAAACCTAACCCTAACCCTTACCTAACCAAAAACTTCACCCTCACCATTACCCTCCACCAAAATCTCACCCTCACCCTAGCACTCACCCTAACACTAACCCTCACACTAACCCTAACCCTAACCCTCGACCTCACCCTAACCCTAACCATAACCCTAACCCTAACAATAATCCTAAGACTAACCCTAAACCTAATTCTAACCCTAAACATCACACTCAACCTAACCCTCACCCTAACAATTACCATCACTCTAACCCTAACCCAAACAGTCAAAATAAACCTAAACCTCACCCTTAAACAAACCCTACCCCTCAGCCTAACTCTAAACCTAAATCTAACCCTAACCCAAATCCTCACCCTATCCTTAACCTTAAACCAAACCCTCACCCTATCCCTCACTCAAAACCTAACCCTCACCCTTACCCTTACCCTCACCCGAACCCTAACACTCACCCTCAACCTAACCCTCACCCTAGCACTTACCCACACCCTAACACTCACCCTAAACCTAACCATAAACCTAAATTTAACCCTAACCTTCAATCTAACCCTGAGCCTCACCCTCACCCTAACCCTCACCCTAACACTTACCCTAACCCTAAACCTAACCCTCACACTAACCCTAACACTAAGCCTCTGCCTAACAATTATCATAACCCTAAACCTAACCCTAACCCTCACCATAAACCTAATCCTATCCCTACCACTAACCCTCACATTAAACTTAAACATAACCATCAGTCTAAACCTCACCCTAACCATAACCATAACCCTAACCCTAACCGTAACCCTAACCATAACAATGACCCTCACCCTCCCCTTCCCCCTCAGTCTTACCCTAACCCTAACCCTAATCCTAACACTAACACTCAACCCCACTCTCACCCTAACCCTAAACCTAATCCTAACGCTAACCCTCACCCTCAGCCTAACCCTAACCCTAATCCTACCCCTAACATTCACCCTCACCCTCACTCTCACCCACACCCTAAGCCTAAACATAACCGTAAATATCACCCTCACCCTCACCCTCAGCCTAACTCTCACCTTCATCCTCACCCTAACACTAACCCTAACCCTCACCCTCACCCTCACACTAACTCTAACCCTAACCCTAAACCTCACCATAGCACTAACACTAAATCTAAACCTCACCCTCAGCTTAACACTCACCATCACCATAACCCTCACCCTAACCCTAACCCTCAACCACAAACTAACCCTCACACACACCATCACCCTAACATTCACCCTCACACTAACCCTCACCCTCACAATATACATCACCCTAACCCTAACCCTAACCCTCACACTAACCCTAACCCTAACCCTAAAACTAACCCTCACCCTCACCCTAACGCTATACCTAACCCTCACCCTAACCCTCATCCTAAACCTCACCCTCAACCTAACTCTAATGATAACCCTACCTCTCACCCTCAACCTAACCCTCACCCTAAACTTCACCCTAACCCTTACCCTCACCATAACCCTAATCCTCACCCTCACCCTCACCCTCAGACTATCACCCTCATCCTCACCCTAATACTAACCCTAACCCTAACCCTCACCCTCACCCTCACCCTCACACTTACCCTAACCCTAACACTAACCCTCACCCTCACCCTCAACCTAACCCTATCCCTAACGCTTACCCTCACCCTAACCCTAACCCTGACCCTAAACCTAACCCTCACCGAAACCCTCATCTTAAACCTAACGGTAACCCTAACCCTCACACAAACCCTAACCCTAAACATAACCTCACCCTAACCCTAAACCTAACCCTAAACCTAACTCTAACCCTAACCTTAACACTCACACTAACACTAAATCTAACCCTAAAACTCACCCTACCACCAATCCTAACCCTAATCCTAACCCTTGCCCTAACCCTCACCCTAACCCTAACCCTAACACTCACCCTAACCCTAAAATTCAACCTAACCCTCACCCTAACCCTAATGCTAACCCTAACCCTCACACTCAACCTAACTCTCACCCTAACTCTTATCCTCATACTACCCCCAACCCTAACCATAACCCTCACACTAACCCTAACCCTCAACCTAACACGAACCCCACCCCTCACACTAACCCTCACCCAAAACCTAACCCTAACCCTAACCCTAAACTTCACCCTCACCCTAAATCTTACCCTAACCCTTACCCTCACCCTAAGGCTAACCCTAACACTAACCCTCACCCTAAACCTCACCATCACCCTAACCTTAACCCTAAGCCTAAACCTCACCCACATCCTAAACCTAACCATCAACCTAAACCTCACACTCACCCTAACCCTCACCCTAAACCTTATCCTCACACTAACCCTAACACTAACACTCATCCTAACCCTACCACTCACCCTAAACCTCACCCTCACCCTAACCCTAACCCTAACCCTAAAACAAACCCTCACATTAATCCTCACCCTAACCTTAACGCTATCCCTAACCCTCACCCTCACCCTAACCGTCAACCTAACCCTTACCCTCAACCTGACCCTAACCCAAACCCTAACCCTAACTTTCACACTAACCCTAACCTTCACACTAACCCTAACCCTACCACTCACCCTAAACCTCACCCTCACCCTAACCCTAACCCTAACCCTAAACCTCACCCTAATCTAACCCTAAACCTCACCCTAACCCTAACCCTTACATTCAACCTAATCCTCACCCTAACAATAAGCCTAACTCTTACCTAATCGAAACCCTCACCTTCACCCTAACCCTAATCATAACCCTAATCCTCACACTCAGTGTCACCATTACCCTAAACCTGACCCTCACCCTCACCCTCACCCTAACACTCACACTAGCCCTAACCCTCCCCCTAACCCTAACCCTCACCCTCACCCTCACACTCAGCCTAACCCTTAACCAAACCCTAATCATAACCCTCACAGTCACCCTAAACCTAACCCTAACCCTCAAACTCACACTCCCTCTAACCCTAAACCTAACCCTAACCCTAACCCTAATCAAACAATAATCCTAACCCTAATCCTCACCCACAAGGTCACCCTCCCCATCTCCCTCACCCTCAAACTCACCTTCACCCTAACCCTCAAACTAACCCGAACCCTCACCCTAACCCTAACCCTAACCTCCACCCTCACACTCACCCTCAGCCTAGCCATAAACCTAATGCTAATCCTAACCTTAACCCTCACCCTAAACATAACCCTCAACGTCACCCTCACCCTCACCCTCACCCTAACCCTAACCCTCAACCTCGACCTCACCCTCAGCCTAATATTCAACCTCACCATAAACATCACCCTAACCCTAACCCTCAACCTAACCGTAAACTTTACCCTAACCGTAAACCTAACCCTCACCCTAACCTTTATCATCAGACTAACCCTTACTCTAAACCTAACCCTAACCCTCACACTCACTCGAAACATAACCTTTAACCTCACCCTAACCTTAACCCTAATCCTCACCCTCACACTAACCCTCACCCTAAACCTAACCCTAACCTACACCCTAACCCTCACGCTCAGAGCAACTCTCACCCTCACCTGAACCCTCACCCTCACCCTAACTCTGAGCCTCACGCTAACCCTCACCCTAATCTTAACCCTCTCTCTAACCATAAACCTCACCCTAACCATAAACCTAACTCTTACCTAATGGAAACACTCACTCTCACCCTCACAATCACCCTAACCCTCACCATCACCATAGCCCTCACTCTCAAGCTTAACCTCACACTAACCCTCACCCTCACACTCAATCTCACCCTAACCCTAACCCTAACCTTAACCATAAATCTGACCGTAACCCTAACCCTTACCCTAACCCTAATCCAAAGCCTCACCCTAAACCTCACCTTAACCCTAACCCTAACAGTAACCCTCACCCTAACCCTCATCCTAACCCTAACCCTAACCCTAACCCTAACCCGCACCTTAACTCTGACCCTTACCCTAACCCTAACCCTAACCCTAAATCTCAACCTAACCCTAAACCTAAACCCAACCCTCACCCTCACCCTAACCCTCACCCTAACCCTTATCCTCACACTAACCCTAACCCTAACCCTAACCCTCACCATCAAACTACCCCTAACCCTAACCCTAACCCTCACCCTAACCCTAATACTTACCCTAACCCTAACCCTAACCTTCACCCTAACGCTCACCCTAACCCTAATGATAAACCTTACCCTCATGTTCACTCTAAAACTCCCCCTAAGCTTTATCCTCATATTAAACCTAAGTCTAACCCTAACGCTAACCGTCACACTAATCCTAACCCTCTCCCTAACAGTAACCCTACCCCCCAACCTAACCCTCACCCTAAACCTAATTGTAACCCTAACCCTCACCCTAACCCTAACCCTAACCCTAACCCTTACCCTAACCCTCACCGTCACCCTAACCCTCACCATAAACCTAAACCTAAACCACACCCTAAACCTCACCTTCACCCTTACACTCACCCGAACTGTCACCCTCACCCTAAGCCTCAGCCTCACCCTAAACATCACCCTAAACCTAACCCTCAGTCTAACCCTAACCCTAACCCTCACCCTAACCCTAACACTCAAACTAACCCTCACCCTCAACCTAATCCTCACCCTAACCCTAACCCTAATCCTTACCAAACTGAAAACCTCACCCTTACCCTCACATTCACCCTAACCCACATCCTCACCGTAGCCCTCACCCTAAACCTAAACCTCACACTAACCCCTACCCTAAACCTCACAATCAACCTCAACATAACCCTAACCCTAACCCGAACCCTTACCCTAACCCTCACCCTCACCCTAACCCTCAACCTAAACCTAAATTTCAACCTAAACCTCACCCTAACCCTAAACCTCACCCTAACCATAACCCTAACCCTTACCTCAAGGAAACCCTCACCCTCTCTGTCACACTCACCCTAACACTCACCATCACCGTAGACCTCACCCTAAGCCTAAACGTCACAATAAACTTTACAATCAACTTCAACCTAACCCTAACCCTAACCCTAACCCTCAACGTAAACCACACCCTAACCATAACACTAACCCTAACGATAACCCTCACACTAACTCTAATCCTTACCCTAACCCTAAACCTAAATCTCACCCTCACCCTAACCCTCACCATCAACCTAAACTTCACCTGATCCCGAACCCGAACCCTAACCCTAATCCTAACCCTAACCCTCACACTCACTCTAACCCTCACCCTGAACTTCACCCTCACGCTAACCCTCACCATCACCCTAAACTTCACCCTAACCTTAATCCTCACCCTCACCATCACCCTAACATTAACCCTTACCATGACCCTCACCATCAACCTAACCCTCACCCTAACCCTAACACTTACCCTAACCCTTACCCTAACCCTCACAAAACAATCACCCTAACCCTAACCCTAAACCTAACCCTCACCCTCACCCTCATCCTCACCCTCACCCTAACCCTAATCCTCACCCTATCCCAAACCTATATACTAACCCTAACCCTACCCCTCACCCTAACCCTCACGCTCAGCCTAACCCTAAACCTAAACCTCACTCTAACACTAACCCCAACCCTAACCCTTACCCTCACCTTAACTCTAACTCTAACCCTAATCCTTACCTAACAGAAATCCTCACCCTCACCCTCAGACTCACCCTAACCCACACCCTCACCGTAGCCCTCACCTTAAACCTAAACCTCACCCTAACCCTAACCCTAAACCTCACCCTCACCCTCACCCTAACCCTAACCCTAACCATCACCCTAATGCTCACCCTCACCCTAACCCTATCCCTAAAACTAACCCTCACATTAATCCTCACCCTAAACCTAATTCTAACCCTAACCCTCACCATCACACTAACTCTCAACCTAACCCTTACCCTCAACCTGACCCTAACCCTAACCCTAACCCAAACCCTCACACTAACCCTAACCCTTACACTGACCCTAACCCTACCACTCATCGTAACCCTCACCCTCACCCTCACCCTAATCCTAAACCGAACCCTAACCCTAACCATCACCCTAACTCTGACCCTAACACTCACTCTAACTTAACCTAACATTCACACTAACCCTCACATTCAGCCTAATCCTCGCCCTAACATTAACCCTAACTGTTTCCTAACCGAAACCCTCACGTTCACCCTCATTCTCAACCTAACACACACATTCACTCTAGCTGTCACCTTAACCCTAACCCTAACCCTAATTTTCACCCTCACCCTCACCGTCACCCTCAGCCTTACCATAACCCTAACCCAAATCGTAACCCTTACCTTCACACTCACCCTAAACCTCACCCTCACCATAGCCCTCACCCTGAACCTAAACCTAACCGTAAACCTCATTCATACCCTAACCCTAACCCTAACAATAACCTTAACCCTAACCCTAATCCTAATTCTAACCCAAATCCTAACCCTAACCGTATACCTAAAACTCACAGTGACACTAATCCTAAACCTAACCCTCACCCTGACTCTCACAATCACCCTAACCCTGACCCTCAACCTCACCCTACCCTAACCCTCAACCTAACCCTAGCCCTCACCCTAACCCTAACCCTAACCCTCACCCTCACACTCACACTCAGCCTAACACTTAACCAAACCCTAATCCTAACCCTAACCCTCACACTCACCCTAACCCTAATCCTAACAATAACCCTCAACATCACCCTAAACCTCACCCTCACCCTAACCCTAACACTAAACCTAACCCTCACATTAATAAACACCCTAAACTTAATGCTAACCCTAACCCTCACCCTCACCATAACCGCCAACCTAACCCTTACCCTCAACCTGACCCTAACCCTAACCCTAACACTAACACTAACACTAACCCTCACACTAACCCTAACCCTACCGCTCATCGTAAACTCACCCTAATCCTAACCCTAACCCTAACCCTAACCCTCAACCTAACTCTGACCCTAACACTCACCCTAACCCTAACATTCACACTAACCCTCACATTCAACCTAATTCTCACCCTAAGAATAAACCTAACTCTTACCTAACTGAAACCCTCACGTTCACCCTCATTCTCAACCTAATACTCACACTCACGCTAGCCGTCACCTTTAACCTAACCCTAACCCTAACCCTAATCTTCACGCTCACCCTCACGGTCACCCTCAGCCTTACCATAACCATAACCCAATTCGTAATCCTTAACCTCATACCCACCCTCACACTCACCCTAAACCTCACACTCACCGTAGCCCTCACCCTGAACCTAAACCTCACCCTAACCATAACCTTAACCCTAACCCTCACCCTCACCCTCACACTCAGCCTCACTTATCGAAACCATAAGCCTAACCCTAACCCTCACACTCACCCTAACCCTAATCCTAACAATAACCCTCACCATCACCTTCAACCTCACCCTAACCCTAACCCTCAACCTCACCCTCACCCTAACCCTCACCATCACCCTAAACTTCACCCCAACCCTAAACCTCACCCTAACCCTAAACCTAACCCTAACCCTCACACTCACCCTAACCCTAACCTTAAACCTCACTCTAAACCTAAACCTAACCTTAACCCTCACCCTAAACCAAACATTAACCCTCACCCTAACCCTAACTCTTACCCTAACCCTAACCCTAAATCTCACCTTAACCCTAACTCTAATACTCACCCTAAACCTAATGCTTACCCTAACCCTAAGCCTAAAGTTTACACTCACCCTAACCTAACCCTAACCCTTACCCTCAACCTCACCCTCACCCTAAACTTAACCCTAACTCTCACAGTCACCCTAAACCTAATCCTAACCCTAACCCACACCCTCACTGTCACCTCACCCTAACATTCACCGTCAACCTCACCTTCCCCCTAACCCTCAAACTAACCCTAATCCTCACCTCACCCTCACCCTAACCCTAACCCTAAAACTAACCCTCATCCTCACCCTCAAGCTAAACTTCAAGGTCACCCTCAGCCTCACCCTCACCCTCACCCTCATCCTAAACCTCACACTCAACTTCACCCTCAGCTTAAACCTCAACTTCACTGTAAACATCACCCGAACCCTAACCCTCACCCTAAACCTAACCCTAACCTTAACCCTCACCGTAACCCTAACGATAAACCTTACCCTCATGCTCACCCTAAAACTCACCATAAGCTTTATCTTCATACTAACCCTAACTCTAACCCTAATGCTAACCGTCACACTAACCCTAACACTCTCCCTAACCCTAATCCTACCCCTCAACCTAACCCTCATCGTAAACATAACCCTAACCCTAACTCTAAACCTAACACTAACCCTAACCCTCACCCTCACCCTAACACTCACCATCACCCTAACTCTCACCATAAACCTAACCCTAAACCACACCCTAACCCTCAACCTCACCCTCACCCCAACAGTCACCCTGACTGCAACACTCAGCCTCACCCTAAACATCACCATAACCATAACCCTCAATCTAACCCTAACCCTAAGCCTCACAATAACCCTAACATTGAAAGTAACCCACACCATCAACCTAATCCTCACCCTAACCATAACCCTAACCATTACCTAATGGAAAGAATCACCCTCATCCTCACACTCAACCGAACACTCACCATCATCGTAGCCCTCACCCTAAACCTAAACGTCACACTAACCCTCACCCTCACCTTCACCGTAACCCTAACCTTAACCCTAACCCTCACTCTAATCCTCAACCTAACCCTAACCTTAACCATAATCATAACCCTCACCCTAACTCTAACCCTTATCCTAACCCTAATCCAAACCCTAAATCTCACCCTAACCCTAACCTTAACCCTAACCCTCACTCTAATCCTCAACCTAACCCTAACCTTAACCATAATCATAACCCTCACCCTAACTCTAACCCTTATCCTAACCCTAATCCAAACCCTAAATCTCACCCTAACCCTAACCCTAACACAAACCCTCACCCTCACCCTAACCCTCACCTTAACACTAACCCTAACACTAACCCTCACCCTAAACTTAAAACTAAACCTAAGCCTCACCCTCACCCTAACCCTTATCCTCACACTAACCCTAATCTATAACCTCACCCTCACCCTCACCATCACACTAACCCTAACCCTTACGCTCACCCTCACCATCACCCTAACCCTAACCCTAAACCTAACCATCACCCTAACCCTAAGACTTACCCTAACCCTAACCCTAACCCTCACGATAACCCTCACCCTAACACTAACCCTAAACCTAACCCTCACCCTCACACTCACCCTCACCCTAACCCTAACCCTCACCCTAACCCAAACCCTCACCCTAACCCTAACCCTACCCCTCATCCTAAACCTCACCCTCAGCCTAATCTTAAACCTATACCTCACTCTAAACCTAACCTTAACCCTAACCCTTACTCTCACCCTAACCATAACCCTAAACCTAAGACTAAACCTTACCTAACTGAAAACCTCACCCTCAACCTCAGACTCACCCTAACCCACACCCTCACTGTAGCCCTCACCCTAAACCTAAACCTCACCCTAACCTTAACCCTAAACCTCCCCCTCACCCTAAACCTAACCCTAACCCTAACCTAACCCTCACCTTTACCCTCACCCTCACCCTAACCCTACCCTAAACCTAACCCTCACATTAATCCTCACCCTAACCTTAACGCTAACCCTAACTCTCACCCACACCCTAACCCTCAACCTAAACCTTACCCTCAACCTGACCCTAACCCTAACCCTTAACCCTAACCCTCACACTAACCCTAACCCTCACATTAACCCTAACCCTACCTCTCACCATAACCCTCACCTTCACCATAACCCTAAACCTAACCCTAACCCTAACCCTCACCCTAACTCTGACCCTAACAGTCACCCAAACCCTAACCCTCACACTAACCCTCACATTCAAAATAATCCTCACCCTAACAATAACCCTAACTCTTACCTAAACGAAACCCTCGCCTTCACCCTCATTCTCACTGTAACACTCACACTCACGCTAGCCCTCACCTTAACCCTAACCCTAACCCTAATCTTCACCCTCACCCTCACCGTCACCCTCAGCCTAACCCTAACACTAACCCTAATCCTCAACCTAACCCTCAACCTCAACTTCACCCTCACCCTCACCCTAACCCTAAACCTAACCTTCACCCTCACTCTCACTGTCATTCTCAGCCTTACCCTAACCCTAACCCAAATCGTAACCCTTACCCTCACCGTCACCCTCACACTCACCCTAAACCACACCCTCACCATAGCATTCACCCTAAACCTAAACCTAACCCTAAATATAACCCTAAACCTCACTCTTACCCTAACCCTAACCCTAATCCTAACAATAACCCAAACCCTAACCCTAATCCTAACCCTAACCCTCACCCTAACCCTAACCCTAAACCTAAAACTCACCGTAATCCTAATACTAACCCTAACCCTCACCCTCATTGTTACCGTCACCCTAACACTGACCCTCAAACTCAACCTCACCCTAAACCTCAAACTAACCATAACACTCACCCTAACCCTAACCCTAACCGTCACACTCACCCTAACCCTATCCCTTACCCTAACAATAACGCTCACCATCATCCTCACCCTAACCCTCACCGTAACCCTAACCCTAACCCTACCCCTCACCCTAAACTTCACCCTAAACCTAACCCACTCCCACACCCTAAACCTCATGCTAACCTGAAACTTAACCCTCACCCTAACACTCACCCTCACCTAGAACATCACCCTCACCCTCACCCTAATCCTAACCCTAATCCTAACCCTCAACATAACCGTAACCCTCACCCTCACCCTCACCATCAGCCTAACCCTCACCCTAAATCTAACCCTAACCCACAACCTAACCCGAACCCGAACCCGAACCCGAACCCTCACCTGAACCCTCACCCTCACCCTAACACTCAGCCTCACACTAAACATCACCCTAACCCTAACCCTCACTCTACACCTAGCCCTAACTCTAAAACTAACCATAACCCAAACTCTTACCTAACCGAAAACCTCACCCTGACCCTCACACTCACACCAACCCTAACCCTCACTGCACCCTTCATCCTAAACCTAAACCTCAACATAACCCTAACCCTAACCCTCACCCTAACCCTAACCCTAACCCTAACCCTCACCCAAAACCTAACGTTAACCCTCACCCTCACCCTCGCCCTAACCCTCATCCTATCCCTTACACTAATCGTAACCCTAACCCTAATCCTCACCTTAACCGTAACCCTAACCCTAACCCCAATATTCACCGTCACTGTCACCTTCACTGTCACCCTCACCCTAACACTCACCGTCACCCTAAACATCACCCTAACCCTAACCGTCACCCTAACCCTAACCTTTACCCTAATGCTAACACTAGCCCTCACCCTCACCCAAACCCTAACCCTAACACAAACCCTCACCCTTACCTAACCCTAACCCTAACCCTATCTCTAACCCTAACCCTCATCCTAACCCTCACAATAACCCTAACACTAACCCTATTCCTCTGCCTAACCCTCACCCTACACCTAACCCCAACACTAATCCTCACCCTATTCCTAACCCTAACTCTAACCTTCTCCCTACCCTCACCCTCATAGTAACCCTGATGCTAACAATAACCCTCAACCTCACCCTAAACCTCGCCCTTACACTTAACCTCACCTTAACCCTAACCTCACCCTCATCCTAACCCTCACCCTAACCCTTACCCTCACCTAACCCTAAGCCTAACCCTCACACTCACCCGAAACCCTCACCCTAACCCTTACCCTCATTCAAACCCAGACCCTAACCCTCAACCTAACCCTCAGCCTAATCCTAAACCTAACCCTAACCCTCAAACTAACTGTAACGCCAACATGAACCCTAATGCTCACACTCACCCTAACCCTAACCATCAACCTCACACTCAACCTCAGCCACAGCCTAACCCTAACCCTAAACCTAATCCAATCCCTAAACCTCACCCTCACCCTTACCCTAACTCTAAACCTAACTACAACCAAAACCCTCACCCTACCCATAACCCGATCCCTAACACTCTCCCTAACCATAACCCTAATCCTAATCCTAACCCTCACCCTCAACCTGATCCTTAACCTTCCCCTTCCCCTAACCCTCACCCTAATCCTTACCCTCAACCTAAACATAACCCTAACCCTCAGCCTAAACCTCATCCTAACCCTAAACCTAAAACTAACCCTCACCCAAACCGTAACCCTCACCCTCAACATCAACCTCACCATTACCCTCACCCTAATCCTCACCCTCACCCTCACCCTAACACTAACCATAACTGTAACACTCATCCTAAACATAACCCTCAACCTCACTCTCACCCTCACCATCACCCTCACCCTCACCCTCATCCTCATCCTCACCCTAAACCTATCCATAACCTAACCCTCCCCCTAAACCTAACTATGACCCTCATCCTCACCCTCACCCGAAGACTAACCCTACACCTAAGCATAATCCTAAACCTAACACTCACCCTCACCCTCAACCTAAACCTCACCCTAACCCTAACCATAACCCTAACCCTCAGCCTAACCCTCACTCTAACCCTTACCCTCAGCCTAACACTCACCCTAACCCTAACCCAAACACTAACACTAAACCTCTACCTAACCCTCACCCTAACACTAAACTTAAACCTAACCCTCACCCTAACCCTCACCCTAACCCTATACCTAACTCTATACCTAACCCTAACTCTAACCCTCACCCTCACCCTAAGCCTAACCCGAAGCTTAACGCTCACGCTAACCCTCACCCTAACTCTAACGCTACCCCTAAACCTCACCCTCACCCTAAACCTCATTCTAACCATTACCCTCACCATAACCCTAACCCTAACCCTAACACTAATACTCACCGTAATCCTTACCCTCACCCTCACCCTAACCCTCACCATCACCTTAACCCTCACCCTAACCCTAACCATCACCCACAACCTAAAACTCACCCTCACCCTAACCGTCACCCTCACCCTACCCTAATCCTCACCCTAAGTCTAACCTTCACCCTAAACCTAACTCTAAACCTCACCCTCATACTAACCTTAACCTTCATCTTAACCTTCACCCTAAACCTCACCCTAACCCTAACACTAACCCTAACCCTCATTCTCAGCCTAACCCACACCCTAAACCTTATCCTCACACTAAAGCTAACCCTAAACCTAAACCTCACATTAACCCTAACCCTCACCCTAACCCCTCACCCTACCCTTCACCCTAACCCTAAACCTAAACCTCACCCTAACTCTAACCCTAAACCCAACCCTCACCCTAACCCTAACGCTAAACCTAATGCTAACCCTAAACCTCAACCTCACCCTAAACCTCACTCTAACCCTTACCCTCACCCTAAAACTGACATTAACCCTAATCCTAACACTAACACTAAACCTCACCCTAACCCTCAGCCTAACCCTAAACGTAAAACTAACCGTCACCCTCACGCTCACCCTAACCTTTAAACTAACCCAAAACCTCACCCTTACCCTAACCCTCACCCTAAACCTTACCCTTACCATAACCCTAACCCTAACCCTAACCCTCAACCTAACCCTAACACTAACCCTAAACCTAACTCTCACTGGAACCCTAACACTCACCCTCACCCTCACCCTCAGCCTATCCCTAATCCTAAACCTAATCCTAACCCTAACCCTCACCCACACCCAAACTCTAACCCTAATACTATTCTGACCCTCCCCATAACCTCACCCTCACCCTAATCCAAACGCTAACCCTAACCCTCACCCTCACACTAAATATCACCCAAACCCTAAACCTCACCCTATCCCTAAACCTAACCATCACCTACAACCTAACCCTCATTCTCACTCTCACACTCACGCTAATCATAACACTAACTCTAACCCTAAAACTAACCCGAACCCTAATCCTCACCCTAACCCTAACCCTCACCTTAAACCTCACCCTCAACCTAACCCTCACCCCAACCCTAACCCTAAGCCTTTCCGAACTGAAACCCAAAAACTCACACTAATCCTCACCCTAACCCTCAACTTCCCCCTAGCCCTCACCCTAAACCTAACGCAAACACTAACCCTCTCCACCCTCACCCTCACCCTCGGCCTAACCCTAACCCTAACCCTATCCCTAAACCTAACCCTAAAACTAACCCTTACCCTACCCATCACCCTAAACCTAAACCTAACCCTAACCCTCAACCTAACGCTCACTCTCACCCTAACCCTAAACCTCACCCTCACCCTAAGCCTAACTCTAACCCTAACCCTAAATCTAATGCTAACACTAGACCTCCCCCTCCCCCTCACCCTAACCCTAACCCTATCCCTAACCCTATCCCTAACTCTAACCCTAATGCTAATCCTAAACCTCAACCTCACGCTAACCCGCAACCTAACACTTACCCTCACACTCAACCTCACCCTAACCCTAACCGTAACCCTTACCCTAACTCTCACCCTAACCCTCAAACTAACCCTACCCCTCAGCCTAACCCTCACCCTAAAACTAACCCTAACCCTAATACTTACCATATCCCTAATCCTAACTCTAACCCTCACACTAACCCTCACCCTCACCATAAACCCCACCCTACCCCTTACCCTCGCCCTAAACCTCACCCTAACACTAACACTAACCCTCACCCTAACACTCATCCTAACCCTAAGCCTAACCCTAACCCTCACCCTCACGCTATCCCTCGCCCTAATCCTTAACCTCACCGGAACCCTAACCCAAACACTCAGCCTAACCCTCATCCTAACCCTGTCCCTAACCATAACCCTCAAACTCACCCTCACCCTAACCCTAACCCTCACCTTAACCCTCACCCTTACCCTAATCCTCACCCTAACCCTAACCCTAAGACTTTCCTAACTAAAACCCTCAGCCTCACCTAACCCTTACCCTAACCCTCACTTTAAACTTCACCCTCACCCTAACCCTAAACCTACGCCTATCCTAACTGAAACCCTCCCCCTCCCCCTAACCCTCCCCCTTATTGTCACCCTCAACCTAGCCCTCACACTAAACCTAAACCTAAACCTAACCCTCACCCCCACCCTCACCCTAACTCTAACCCTAACACTAACCCTAACCCTCACCCTAACCTTAACCCTCACAGTAACAATAACCCTTACCCTACCCATCACCCTAACCCTAAACCTAACCCTAACCCTCAACCTAACGCTCACTCTGACCCTATCCCTAACCCTAACCCTAATCCTCACCCTCACCCTAACCCTTAACCGCATCCTTACCTAAACCCTAATCCTAACACTAAACCACAGACTAAACCTAACCCTCACCCTAACCCTAACCCTAACCCTCAGCCTAAATTTCATCCTAACCCTAACCCTAACCCTCAACCTAAACCTAAACCTAACCCTAACCCTAATCCTCACCCTGAATCTCACCTTCACCCTCACCCTTATCCTAAACCTCAGCCTAACCCTAACCCTAACCCTTATCTTTAACCTAATCCTCACCCTCAACCTCACCCTAACTCTAACCCTAACCCTAACCATGAACCTCAGCCTAAACCTAAACCTAACCCTAACCCACACCCTAACCCTAACGCTCACCCTAAACCTAACCGTAAACCTCACCCTCACCCTAACCCTAACCTTCTCCCTAAACATCACTCTAACCCTAATGCTAACCCTCACCCTCACCATCACCATAAATCTCACCCTAACCCTTAGCCTCACCATAACCCTAACCCTAACCTTAATCCTCACACATATCCTAAACCTAACCCTCACCCTAACGCTAACACTAACCCTAACACGAACCCTCACCCTAACCATCACCCTAACCCTAGTCCTCAGGCTAACCATTACCCTCAACCTCACCCTAACCCTAACGCTAACCCTAACCCTCACTCTCAGCCTATCCCCCACCCTACCACTTATCCTCACACTAACGCTAACCCTAACCCTAACCCTCACATTAACTCTAAACTTCACCCTAAGCCCTCAGCCTATCCCTCACCCTAACCCTAAACCTAACCCTCACCCTAACCCTAACCCTAATGCTAACCCTAAACCTTAACCTAACCCTAAACCTCACCCTAAACTTTGCCTTCACCCTGAAACTCAGCCTAACTCTAAACCTAAACATAACCCTCACCCTAACCCTCACCCTAACCCTAAACCTAACCATACTGCTCAGCCTAATCCTCAACCTAAACCTAACCCTAACACTAATCCTCACCCTATCCCTAAACCTAACCCTAACCCTCGCCTTAACTCTCACCCTCACCTTAACACTAATGCAAACATTAACCCTCAACCTCACCCTAAATTTCGCCCTAATCATTACCTTCACATTAACCCTATCCCTCACCCTCACTCTAACCCTCACGCTAACCCTTAAAATCACCATTTCCCTCACACTAACCCTAACCCTAACACTAACACTAAACCTCACCCAAACCCTCATCCGAACCCTAAGGCTAATCCTAACACTACCCTCACCCTAACACTCACCCTAACCCTTTCCCTCACATGAACACTAAGCCTAACCCTCAGCCTAACCATCATCCTAAACCTAACCCTAACCCTAACCCTCATCCTGACCTTAGCCCTAACACAAAGCCTAACCCTAACCTAACACTAACCCTAACCCTCACCCTCAACCTCACCCTCTGCCTAACCCTAACCCTAACCCTAATCCAAGACCCTAAAACTCACCCTCACCCTCACCCTAACTCTAAACCTAACCCTAAGCAAAACCCTCACCCTAACCCTTACCCTATGCCTAACCCTCTACCTAACCCTAACCGTAATCCAAAACCTAAACCTCAGCCTCGCCCTAATCCTTACCCTCACCCTAACCCTAACAATTACCCTCAGTCGAACTCTCATCCTAACCCTAACCCTAACCCACACCCAAACCCTAACCCTCACCCTCACCCTCAACCTCACCATCACCCTCACCCTGACCCTCACCCTCAACCTCAAACTAACCGTAACCATAACCCTAACACTCACCCTAAACCTAACCCTCACCTTCACCATCACCATTACCCTAACAATCACCCTCACCCTCACACTAACCCTAACCATAACAATAAACCTAACGCTAAACCAAAATCTGACCCTCACCCTCACCCTTACCATAAGCCTAACTCTACACCTAAGCCTAATCCTAACTCTAACCCTCAACCTCACCCTAACCCTAACCCTCACCCTAACCATAATCCTCACCCTAACCCTAACACTAACCCTCACGCTCACCCTCACCCTAAACCTAACCCTAAACCTAAACCTCACCCTAAACCTAACCCTAACCCTTATGCTAACACTAAAACTCACCCTCACCCTAAACCTAACCCTAAGCCTAAACCTCACCCTAACACTAACCCTAACCCTAATGCTATCCCTAAACCTCACTCTAACCCTAAACCTCACTCTAACCCTTACCCTCACCCTAACACTCACCCTAAACCTAATCCTACCCCTAACACTAAACCTCACCTTAACGCTCAGCCTAACCCTAAAAGTAAACCTAAACCTAACTCTAACCCTAACCCTAAACCTCAGCCTAACTTTCACCCACAACCTCACCCTCAGCCTAACCCTCAGCCTAACCGTAACCCTAACCCTTATCCTAAACCAAATCTTCACTCTCAAACTCACCCTAACTCTAAACCTAACCCTAACCCTGAACCTCACCCTAAACCTTAACCTATCCCTAACCCTGACCTAACCCTAACCCTCACCCTAACCATCACTCTAACACTAATGCTAACCCTAAACCTCACTGTCACCATAAACCTCACCCTAACCCTTACCTTCACCATAACCCTAAACCTAACCTTAATCCTCACACATATCCTAATCCTAACCCTCACCCTAAACCTAACACTAACCCTTACATGAACCCTCACCCTAACCATCACTCTAAACCTAGTCCTCACACTAACCATTACCCTCAACCTCAACCTAACACTAACCCTCAACATAACCCTCACCCTCTCCCTAACCCTAACCCTAACCCTCAACCTCACACTCACCGTAACCCTACCCTAAGCCTCTCCTTCAACCTAACCCACCATAACCCTAATGCTAACTCTAAACCTCACCCTCACCATAACCCTAAACCTCACACTCACCCTAAACCTCACCTTACACTTAACTCTCACCCTCACCCTCACGCTAACCCTAAAATTAACCCTAATCCAAACTTTAACGCTCACCGTAACTCTCACTCTAAATCTAAACCTAACGCTCACCCTAAACCTAACCCTCACCCTAACGCTAACTCTATCCCTAAAACTCACCCTAACCCTAACCCTAAACCTAAACTTAACCCTCACCCCCACCCTAATCATAACCCTAACACTCACCTTAACCCTAACCCTAACCCTAAAGCTAATGCTATCCCTAAACCTCACCCTCACCCTAAACCTTACACTGACCTTAACCCTCACCCTCACCCTCACCAAACCCTAAGCCTACCCCTCAGCCTAACCCTCAACCTAACCCTAACCCTAACCCTAATCCAAACACTAACCCTCACCCTCACCCTCACTCTAATACTAACCCTAAACCTAACCCTAAACTTAACCCTCACCCTAACCCTAACTCTATCCCTAACCCTCAGCTTAACCCTAACCCTAATCCTAAACTTAACCCTCACTTTCACTCTCACCCTCATCCTCAGCCTAACCCTAACCGTAACCCTATTCCTAAACCTAACCCTCACCCTCACCCTCACCTAATCTCTAATCCAAATTCTAACCCTAACTCTCACCCTAACCCTAACCCTAACCCAATCTCTAAACCTCACGCTAAATCTAAACCTCACGCTCACATTAACCCTAACCCACACCCTCAAACTAAACCTAACCCTAACCCTTACCCTCACCATAACCATACCCCTAACCCAAATCATCACACTAACCCTAACACTAACCCTCAACCATTAACCTAATCCTCACCCTCACTCTAACACTCACTGTCAACTTAACCCTCAACCTAACCCGAACTGTCACCTAAACCCTAAACCTCACTCTCAACCTCACCCTCACCATAACCCTCAACCTAAGCCAAACCCCAACCCTAACCCTCACCCTAACCCTAACTCTAACCCTCAACCTAACCCTAACCCTAACCCTCACCATAACCCTCACCCTAAACCCAACGCTGACTCTAACCCTCACGCTCACCCTAAACCTCACCCAAACCCTAATCATCAACCTCAGCATCACCCTCACCTTAACCCTCACCCTCACTCTCATCCTCACCCTAACCATAAACCTACCCCTCCCCCTAAACCCACCCTCCGTCCCCCTCCCCCTCACCATCACCCTCACCCTAACCCTCACCCTCAGCCTCACCCTAACCCTAACCATAAACTTAACCCACACCCTAAACATAAATCTGACCCTCAACCTCACCCTCACCCTAAGTCTAACCCTACTCCTAAGCCTACTCCTAAAACTAACCCTTACCCTCACCCTCACCCTAACTGTAACCCTAACCCTAACCTTGACCCTGACCCTAACTCCAAACCTATGCCTAACCCTCACCCTCATCCTAACCGTAAACCTCACCCTCACCCTCACCCTAACCCTAAACCTCACCCTAACCCTAATGCTAAACCTAACCCCCAGCCTCACCCTAAACCTCACCCTAACCCTTACCCTCACTATAACCCTAACCCTAACCCTAATCCTCACAGTAACCCTAACCATAACCCTCACCCTAACGCTCACCGTAAACCTAACCCTCACCTTCACCCTAAACCACACTGTCACCTTAACCATCACCCTAACCCTAAACTTCACCCACACCCTAACACTCACCCTCACACTCACCCTCACTCTCACCCTCACCCTACCCTAATTCTCACCCTAACCCTAACCCTACTTCGAACCCTCACCCTCAGCCTAACCCTAACCCTCACCTTAACCCTCACCCTAATCCTCACCCTTGCCCTAACGCTAACTCTAACCCTCACTCTCACCCTAACCCTCACCCTAACCCTTATTCTCACTCTAACCCTAAACCTAAACCTAAACCACACATTAACCAAAACCCTCATCCTATCAATAACCCTACCCCTCACCCTAACCCTCACCTTAACCCTCACCCTAATCCTCACCCTTGCCCTAACGCTAACTCTAACCCTCACTCTCACCCTAACCCTCACCCTAACCCTTATTCTCACTCTAACCCTAAACCTAAACCTAAACCACACATTAACCAAAACCCTCATCCTATCAATAACCCTACCCCTCACCCTACCCCTCACCCTAAGCATCTCCCTAACTGTAACCGGCACCTTCACCCTAACCCTCACCATCACCCTAACCCTCACCCTAACCCAACCCCTCACATACACCCTAAGCCTCACCCTTACCCCCACCCTCAGCCTATCCCTAACACTAACACTAATCTTACCCCTAACCCTAATCCTCACCCTCAACCTCACCCTCACCCTAACCCTAACCCTAACCCTCACCTTAAACCTCTCCCTCACCCTAATCCTCATACTAACCCTACCCCTTAGCCATTTGTAACCGATACCCTCACCCTAACCCTCACCCTGACCCTAGATCTCACCGTAAACCGAACCCTAAAACTAACCCTTAACCTCACCATCACCCCCACCATCAGCCCAACCTTAAACCTAACCCTAATTTTAACCCTAACCCTAACCCTCACCCTCACCCTCACCCTCACCCTAACCCTAACCCTAACCTTAACCATAAACCTAACCCTAACCCTAACACTAATGCTAACCCTAAGCCTCAACCTCAATCTAACCCTCACCCTAAGCCTTAACCTCACCCTCAACCTCACGTTAAAACAAGCCCTAACATTAACCCTCACCCTAACCCTCACCCTAACCCTAAACCTAAACCTACCCCTCAGCCTAACCCTCACTCTAACCCTAAACCTAACCCTAATCCTCACCTTCTCCCTATCCCCAACCCTACCCCTCTCCCTAACCCTCATGCTCACGTAACACTAATGCTAACATTAACCCTCAACCTCACCCTAAACCTCGCCTGAACACTTACACTCACAAAAACCCTATACCTCACCCTCACCCTAAACCTCACCTAAGCCTTATCGTCACCTTCACCCTCACCCTAACCCGAACCCTAACCCTAACTTTCACCCTAACCCTCACTCTAAACCTAACTCTAACCCTCACCCTAAACTTCACCCTAACCCTAAGCCTAATACTAACCCTCACCCTCACCCTAATCCTTCCCCTCAAACTCACCCTAACCCTAAACCTAAGACTAACCCTCATCCTAACCCTAACTCTCACCCTAACCCTCACCTTAACCTTAACCATAACCCCAATCCTAACACTCACCCTAACCCTAACCCTCACCCTCACACTCAAACTCACCCTCAGCCTAACCCTAAACATAAACCTAATCCAAACCATAACCCTCACCGTCACCCTCACCCTAATTCTCACCCTAACCCTACCCCTAACCCTATCCCAAAACCTCACCCTGAACCTAAACCTAATCCTAAATCTAACCCTCACCTTCACCCTCACCATAACCCTAATACTCACCCTAACACTAAACCTAGCCTTCACCCTAACCCTTACCCTCAACCTCACCCTAACCCTAACACTCACCCTAACCCTAACCATGACCCTAACCCTAACCCTAACACTCACCCTCACACTCACCATAACCTACCCTAAACCTAACCCTCAACGTAACCCTAACCGAAACCCCGATTGGGGGGGAGGGGGGACGCTGAGAAGGGATGTGAAGGGAAAACAAAGGAGAAGGCTGCAATGCTTGGTAAGAAATGTACTCATTATGCTGTCCATGTAATTGTAACTCCTCTGTACAGTATGTTCTCAAATAAAAATAAATTAAATTTAAAAAAAACGTAACCATAACGGAAACCCTAATGCTAACCCTAAACCTCACCCTCACCCTAACCCTAAACCTCACCCTCACTTTTCCCTAACCCTAATCCTAATGCTATCCCTAACCCTAACCCTCAACCTAACCCTCACCCTAACTTTTACACTCACCCTCACCATCATAATAACCCTAACCCTACCTAACCCTCACCGTAGCCCTAACACTAACCCTAATCCAAAACCGAAACCTCACATCACTCTCACTCTAACTCTAACCCTAACCTTAAACCTCACCCTAAACCTAACCCTATCCCTAACCCTCACCCTAAACCTAAACGTAGCCCACACCCTGACACTAACCCTACACTCACCCAAAACCTAACCCTCAACCTCACCCTAACCCTCACCCTAATCCTTGCCCTCATCATTACCCTATCCCTCACCCTCAACCTCATCCTAACCCTAACCCTAACCCTCGCACTAACCCTAACCATAACCCTAATGCTAACACTATCACTCACCCTCACTCTAAGCCTAACCTTAACCCTCACCCTAACCCTAATGCTAAACCTAAACCTCAACCTCACCCTAAACCTTAACCTAACCTTTCCCCTCACCCTCAGCCTCACCTAACCCTAAAGCTAACCCTAACCCTAACCCTCACCCTAAACCTCACCCTAACACTTCGCCTAATCCTAACCCTCACCCTCACCCTAAACCTCACCCTTCCCCTTCCCCTCACCCTAAACCTAACCCTAACCCTCAGGCTAAACCTCATCCTAACCCTAACCCTCACCCTAACACTCACCCTAACCCTAAGCTTAATCCTAAACCTAACCCTCACCCTAAACCTAACCCTAACCCTTACCCTAACCCTAACCCTAATCTTAAACCTCACCCTACCCATCACCCTAACCTTGACCGTCACCTTCACCCTAACCTACACCCTAACTCTTACCCTCACCCTAAACCTAACCCTAACACTCAGCCTAACCCTCATCCTAACCCTAACCCTAACCCTTACCCTCACCCTAGACTTAACCCTAACCCCAAACCTAATACTCACTCTAACCCTAACCCTCCCCCTCACCCTCAACCTCATCCTCAGCCTAAATCTAACGCTAACCCAAATCCAAACCCTCACCCTCACCCTCACCCTAACTATAACCCTAAACATAAGCCTAACCCTCACCTTAACCCTCAACCTAACCCTCACCCTAACCCTAATGCTAACTCTAACCCTCACTCTCAGCGTAACCCTCACCCTTACTCTTTTTCTCACTCTAAACCTAAAACTAAAGCTAAACCACACATTAACCCTAACCCCCATCCTAACCTTCACCCTACCCCTCACCAGACCCCTCACCCTAACCGTAACCGTCACCTTCACCCTAACCCTCACCGTCACCATAACCCTCACCCTAACACATATAATCACCTACACCCTAAGCCTCACCCTCACCCCCACCCTCAGTTAACCCTAACCCTAACTCTAATCCTAAACCTAACCCTACTCCTCACCCTCACCCTCACATTAACCCTAACCCTAACCCTCACGTTAAACCTCGCCCCCACCCTAATCCTCATCCTTACCTAACCCTATGCTTTTTCTAACCAAAACCCTCACCCTCACCCTAACCCTCACATTGACCCTTGACCTCATCCGAAACCTAAACCTAAACCTCACCCTCATCGTTATCCCCACCATCAGCCTAACCCTAACTCTAAATCTAATTCTAAGCATAACCCTAACCCTCACCCTCAACTTAACCCTAAACATCACCATAACCCTAACCCTAATGTTAAAACTAATCCTCACCCTCACCCTAACCCTAACCCTAACCCTCACCCTAACCCTAAACCTAACCATAATGCTATCCCTAAACCTCCACCTCAGTCTAACCCTCACCCTGACTCTTACCCTCACCCTCAAAATCATCCTTAACCTAACAATAACCCTAACCCTCTCCCTAACCCTCACCCTAACAATAAACCTAAACCTACCCCTCAGCTTAACCCTCATCCTAACCACAACCGTAAACCTAATCTTCACCCTCTCCCTAAACCTAACCCAACCCCTCACCCTAAACCTCATCCTCACGGTAACCGTAATGCTAACATTAACCCTCAACCTCACCATAAACCTCGCCCTAACCTTTACACTTACCCTAACCCTATCCCTCACCTTCACCCTAACCCTCACCCTATACCTTACCCTCACCTCACCCTTACCCTAACCCTAACCCTAACCCACACACTAATCCTCATCCTAATCCTAACCCTAACTCTAACCCTCAACCTAACCCTCAACCTAACCCTAAGCGGAACACTAATCCTCCCCCATCCCTAACCCTAACCCTAACCATCATCCAAAACCTCACCCTTACCCTAAGGCTAATGCTAACTTTAACCCTAAACATCACCCTAAACCTCGCCCTAACCCTTACCCTCACCAACAACCCTATCCCTCATCCTCACCCTAACCTTCACCCAAGCCTAACCCTCACCCTCAACCTCACCTTAACCGTAACTGTAACCCTAAACCTCACCCTAACCCTCACCCTAACCCTAAACCTAAAACTAAACCTAAACCTCACCCTAAAACTCACCCTAACCCTAAGCCTAATCTTAACCCTCACCCTCACCCTAACCCTAACCATAACCCTCAGCCTAACCCTCATCCTAACCCTAAACCTAACCCTAACACTCACCTTAAACTTAACCCTAACCCCAACACTAACACTTACCCTAACCATAACCCTCACCCTCACACTCAAACTCACCCTCAGCCTAACCCTAAACCTAACCCTAATCCAAAACGTAACACTCACCCTCACCTCAACTTAACTCTAACCCTAACCCTACCCCTAACCCTAACCCTAACCCTCACCCTGACCCTAACCGTAATCCTAAACCTAATCCTCACCCTCAAACTCTCCCTAACCCTAACCCTTCCCTAATCCTAACCCTAATGCTATCCCTAACCCTCACCCTCACCCTAACCCTCACCCTCACCTTAACACTCATCCTCACCCTCACCATAACCCTAACCCTACCCCTCAGCCTAACCCTCACCCTAACCCTAACACTCACCCTAATCCAAATCCTAAACCTCACCTCACCCTCATTCTAACTCTAACCCTAACCCTAACCCTAATCCTAAACCTCAAACTAACCCTAAAACTATCCTTAACCCTCACCCTAACCCTAACCCTAATCCTAAAGCTAACACTCACCCTACCCTCACCATAACCATAACGCTCACACTAATCCTAACCCTAACCCGAGCCCACACCCGAACACTTACCCTACAATCAGCCAAACCCTAACGCTCAACCTCACCCTAACCCTCACCCTAATCCTTACCCTCATCATAACCCTACTCCTCACCCTCAACCTAACCCTCACCCTAACCCTTACCCTAAACCGAACCCTAACCCTCACCCTAACGCCAACACTAAACCTAACCCTAACCCTATCCCTCAAACTCACCCTAACCCTCACCCTAACACTTACCCTCACCCTCACCCTCACCATAACCCTAAGACTAAACCTAACCCTCATCCTAACCCTCATCCTAACACTAAACCTATCCCTAACCCTCACCCTAATCCTATCTCTCACCCTACCCCTAACCCTAAACCTAACCCTAACCCTAACCCTAAGCCTAAACCTCACCCTAACCCTAATGCTAACCCTATTCCTCACCCTCACCCTAAACCTCACCCTATACTTAACGCTAACCTTAACCCTCACTCTCACCCTAAACCTCAACCCAACCCTTATCCTCACACTAACCCGAACCCTAACGCAAAGTCTCAAACTAACCCTAACCCTCACCCTAACCCTAACCCTCACCCTCACCTTAACCCTCACACTAACCTTAAATCTCACCCTAATAATATCGCTAAACTTAAACCCCACATTAACCCTAAACCTCACCCTAAACCTAACCCTAACCTTCACCCTAACCCTAACACTCACCTTCACCCTAACCCTCCCCGTCACGCTAACCCTCACACTAAACCTAAACCCAAGCTACAACCTCACCCTCAACCTCATCCTCACCCTTACCCTAACCGTCACCCTCACCCTAATCCTCACCCTAACCCTAATCCTCACCTTAAACCTCACCCTCACCTAATCCTCACCCTAACCCTAACACTACGCCTTTCCTAAACGAAACCCTCATCCTCACCCTAACCCTCAGCCTAAACCTCCCCTCCCCCTAGGCCTCACCCTAAACCTAAGTCTAACCCTAACCCTCATCCTCACCCTCAAGCTAACCCTAACCCTAACCCTCACACTAAGCCTAATCCTAAACCTAATGCTAACACTAACCCTCAACCTCACTCTAACACTAACACTAAATCTAACCCTCAACCTCACCCTAACCCTTACAATCACACTCACCCTCACCATAACCCTAACCCTAAGCCTAACCCAAAACCTCACCCTAACCCTCACTCTAACCCTAATCCTAACCCTAACGCTAACACTCACCCTAACCCTAACACTTACCCTAGCCCTCACCCTAAACCTCAACCTCAACCTCCACTAACGTAACCCTCACCCAAACCCTAAACCTCACCCTGAACCTAACCCTAACCCTCACCCATACACCCACCCTAACGCTATCCTAACCCTATCCCTCAACCTAACCCTAACCATTACCCTACTGCTAACCCTAAACCTCACCCTTCCCCTAAACCTAACACTAACCCTCACCCTAAACCTAACCCTAAACCTAATGCTATCCCTAACCCTAACCATAACCCTCACCCTAACCCTAAACCTAACCCTAACCCTAACCTTCACCCTAACTCTCACCCTAAACTTAAGCATAATCTTAACCCTCACCTTCACCCTATAGCTTAACCTCACCCTAACCCTAACCCAAACCCTCAGCCTAACCCTCATCCTAACCCTAACCCTAACCTTAACCCTCACCTTAAATTTAACCCTAACCCCAACCCTAACACTCATCCTACCCTAACCCTCAACCTCACACTCAAACTCACCCTCAGCCTAACCTAAACCTAACCCTAATCCAAACCATAACCCTCACCCTCACCCTAACCCTAATCCTAAACCTAAACCTCACCCTCACCCTCAACAAAACCCTAACACTCACCCTAACCCTAACCCTAAACCTAATGATATCCGTAACCCTCACAGTAAACTTAACACTGGACCTCACCCTCACCCTAACCCTAACCCTAATCCTAACCCTTCCCTAACCATAAACCTAATGCTATCCCTAACCCTCACCCTAACCCTCACCTTAACCTTAAACCTCACCATAACCCTAACCCTATCACTCAGCCTAACCCTCACCCTAACCCTAACACTAACCATAATCTAAACCCTAAACCTCACCTCACCCTCACTCTAACTCTAACCATAACCCTAACCCTCACAATAAACCTCACCTCACGCTTACTCTAACTCTAACCCTAACCCTAACCCTAACCCTAAACCTCACCATAAACCTCAACCTAAACCTAACCCTAAACCACACCTACACCCTCAACCTCACCCTAAACCTCACCTTCACCCTACCACTCACCCTGACCCTAAACATCAATCTAACCCTAACCCTCACCCTAAACCTAACCCTAATCCTCACCCTAAACCTAATCCTCCCCTAAAGCTCACCCTCACTCTAATCCTCACCCTAACCCTAACACTAAACCTCACCCAACCCTAACCCTCACCCTAATCCTAACTCTAAACCTCACCCTCAACATAACCCAAACCTAAACCTAAACTTAACCCTAATCCTAACACTAACCTTCATCCTAACCCTAACACTCACCCTCACCCTCCACATCACCCTCAGCCTAAACCTAATCCTAACCCTAATCCTAACACTCACCCTCACCCTCACCCTAACTCTAACCCTAAACCTAACACTAACACTCACAATCACCATCACCCTTACCCTAACTGTATCCCTAACCCTAACCCTAACACTCACCGTAACCCTCACCCTATCCCTAACACTAACCTAGCACTCATTCTCACACTAAACCTCACCCTAATCCTTAAGCTCACCAGAACCCGAACACTAATCCTAACCCTAATCCTCATCATAAACCTAACCCTCATGCACATCCTAACCCTCAACCGAACATGAACCAGAACCCGAACCCGAACCCGAACCCTAACACTCACCTTAACCCTAATCCTAACCCTCACCTTCAAACTCACTCTAACTCTAACCCTAACCCTAAACCTAACCCTCACTCTCACCCTCAACCTAATCATCACACTCACCCTAAACCTAAACATACCCCCTCCGTAACTCTCAAATTAACCCTAACCCTAAACCTACCCTTCACGCTCACCCTGACCCTCAACCTTAGACTAACCCTAACCCTATTCCTAATCCTAACACTTACCCACACATTCAACCTAAACCTAACCCTAACTCTAACCCTCACCCACACCCTCACCCTCACCCTAAAAATCAACCTCACCCTAACCCTCACCCTCACCCTAAACATCACCCTAAACCTAACCCTCACCCTAACCTTAAAATAACCCTCACCCTAAACCTAACTTCAGCTTAAGCCTCACCCTCACCCTGAACATCACCCAAACCCTAACACTCACCCTAACCGTAATACTAACCCTAAATATCACCCTCAGCCTAACCCTTACCCTAACCCTAAACCTAACCCTCACCCTAACCCTAACCCTCACTCTCACCCTAACCCTCACACTCAACCTAACCCTATCTCTAACCCTAAACCAAACCCTAACTATCACCCGCACACTCACCCCCACCCTAAACCTCACCCTCACACTAAAAATCACCCTAACCCTAACCCTCACCCTAACCCTAATCCTAACCCGCACCCTAACCCTAACACTCATCGTAACCCTAACACTCACACTAACCCTAACCCTAAACCTCACCCTCACCCTCACCTTCACAATAATCCTAACCCTAACCCTCATCCTAACACTAACTCTCAGCCTCATCCTCACCCTCACCCTAACCCGAATCCTAACCCTAACCCACACGGTCACCCTAATCCTCACCCTAAACCTAACCCTAACCCATACCTATCTGAGAAACTCACCCTCAACCTCACCCTCACCCTAACTTTCACCCTCAACCAAGCCCTCAACCTAACACTAACCCTCACCCTAACCCTAACCCTAAAACTCACCCTCAACCTCAACTTAACCATAACCCTAACCCTAACCCTCATCCTAACATTAACCCTAAACCTAATGCTAACCCTAAATCTCACAATCAACCTAAACCTCACACTTAACCTTACCGTCACCCTAACCCTAAACCTAACACTCACACTAAACCTAACCATCAGACTAACTCTAACCCTACCCCTCAGGCTAAACCTCACCCTAAGCCTAACCCAACCCTAATCCTCACCTTATCCTTAACCTTAACCCAAACCTTCACCCTAACCCTCACCCTCACCCTCACCATCACCCTAACCCTAACCTTAAGCCTAACGCTCACCCTAACCCTAATCCTAACCCTCACCGTAACCCTCACCCTCACCCTAACTCTAATGCTAACACTAACTCCCACCCTCACCCTAACCCTCACCCTAAACCTCACCCTAACCCTTACCCTCACCATAACCCTAACCTTAACTCTAACCCTAATCCTCACCCTAAACGTAACCCTCGCCCACAGCCTAACCCACAGCATTACCCGAACCCTCATCCTCACCCTAACACTCACACTAACCCTAACCCTAACCCTAATCCTAAACCTAACCCTCACCCTCTTCCTCAACCTAACCCTAACCCTAACCCTAACCCTGAACGTAAACCTGACCCTAACCCTCACCCTCACCCTCACACTAACACTCACCCTCACCATAAACATCACCGTAACCCTAACCCTCACCCTGAACCTCACCCTCACCCTAAAATTAACCCTAACCATAACCCTGACACTAACCCTCACCATAACCCTAACACTAACCCTAACCCTCACACTCAACCTAAACCTGACCCTAGCTCTAAACCTACCCCTCTCCCTAACCCTGACCTTAAACCTAACCCTAAGCCTAACCCTCAACCTAAACCTAACCCTTCCCCTAAACGTCAACCTCACCCTAACCCTAATCCTCACACACACACTAACCCTTACCCTCATCCAACCCCTCACCCTCACCTGAACCCTCATCCTCACACTAAACATCACCCTAAACATCAGCCAAAACCTAACCCTCACCCTAACCCTTACCCTAAACCTAATCCTCACCTTCACCCTAACCCTTACCCTAAGCCTTACCCTCACCCTAACCCTATACCTATCCCTACCCATAACACTCACACTCACCCTAACCCTCACCCTAACACTTACCGTAACCCTAACCCTAACCCTCAAACTTAACCTAAGCTAACCCTCAGCCTAACCCTCACCGTAAACCTAACCCTAACCCAAATCCTCACCCTATCCTTAAACTTAACCCAAACCTTCACCCTTACCGTTACCCTCACCGGAAACCTAACACTCACCCTCATCCTAACACTCACCCTAACACTTACCCACACCCTAACACTCACCCTAAAGCTAACCAGAAAACTAAATTTCACCTTACCCTCAACCTAACCCTAAGCCTCACCCTCAACCTAACCCTCACCCTAACCTTTACCCTCACCCTAACACTTACCCTAACCCTAAACCTAACCCTCACACTAACCCTAACTCTAACCCTCCACCTAACGCTTATCATAACACTAAACCTAACCCTAAATATCACCCTAAAATGAACCCTAACCCTAAACCTAGCCCTCACACTAAACCTAACGTTAACCCTCACCCTCATCCTCCATATCACCCTCAGCCTAACCCTAATCCTAACCCTAATTCTAACCCTCACCCTCAACCTCACCCTAACTCTAACCCTAAACCTAACACTAACACTCACCCTCACTCTCATCCTAACCCTAAACGTATCCCTAACCCTGAACCTAACTCTAACCCTCACCCTATAGCTCACCTTCACCCTAATCCTAACCATAAACCTAACCCTCACACTAATCCTCACCCTCACCCTCACCATCACCCTAACCCTAACCTCAAGCCTAACGCTCACCCTAAACCTAATCCTAACCCTCAACCTCACCCTAACCCTCACCCTCACCCTAACTCTAATGCTAACCCTAACTCTCACCCTCACTCTAACCCTCACCTTAACCCTAACGCTAACTCTAACCCTTTCCATAAGGCTAACCCTAACAGTAACCCTCACACTCATATTAAACATCACCCTAACACTAACCCTCACCCTAGCCCTAACCCTAACCCTCACCCTCACCCTAACCCTAACCCTCACCCTAACCCTAACCCTCAACCTAACCCACACCTCCCCTAAACCTCACCATAAACCTAACCCTAACCCTTACCTAAACGAAACCCTCACCATCATACTCACCCTCAACCTAACCCTCACCCTCACCCTAACCCTAAACATATAACTTACCCTAAACCTCACCCTAACCCTTACCCTCACCCTAACCCTAACCCTAACCTTCACACTAACCCTAACCCTCACACTAACCCTAAACCTCCCCCTCACCCTAACCCTCACCCTAAGCCTTACCCCACCCTAACCCCAACCCAATCCCTAACTCTAACCCTCACACTCGCCCTAAACCTCACCTAATCCTACCCCTAGCCCTCTCCCTAACCACTCAGCCTAACCCTACCTCTAAACCTAACCATAACACTACCCGTAACCCTCACCCTCACACTAACCCTAAAGCTAATACTAACACCCACCCTAAACATCACCCAAAACCTAACCCTCACTCTATCCCTAACTCTTACCTTAACACTCATCCTCACCCTAACCCTCAATCTAACACTTATCCTCACTTTAAGCGTAACCCAAAACTTCCAACTCATCCTGACCCTCACCCTCAGACTAACGTTAACCCTAACCCTATTCCTAACCCTAATCCTCACCCTCACACTAACCTTCACCCTTACCCTCACACTAACCCTAACCCTCACCCTAACCATAAACATACCTCTCAACCTAACCTTCACCATAACCCTCACCCTAACCCTTTCCCTAACGCTAATCCTAACATTACATCACTCTAACGCTAACCCTCACCCTAAACCTAACCCAAAACTCATCCTAACCATACCCCTCAACGTAACCCTCACCCTCCCCTAATCCTCACCCTAAATCTAACCCTAACCCTTACCTAAACGAAACCCTCACCCTCACCCTCACCCTCAACCTAACCCTCACTATAACCCTTATCCTCACCCTAAACCTAACTCTAACGCTTACTGTAAACCTATCCCTCACCTTAACCCTAAACCTACACCTCACCCTAACCCTCACCCTAACCCTCACTGTCACCCTAACACTCAACCTAACCCAAACCCTCACCCACAACCTAACCCTCAAACTCACCCAAAACCTAAACCTTACCCTAACCCTCACCCTCACAATAAACCTCACCCTAACCCTACCCCTCAGCCTAATCCTAACACTCTACCTAACCCTAAACCTCACCCTGACCCTCACCCTAAACCTTACCCTAACACTAATCCTCACCCTAAACCTAACCCTCACCCTAAACCTAACCCTCACACTAACCCTAAACCTAACCCTCACCCTCATCCTCACCCTCACAATACCCCTAACCTTAAACCTAATCCTAACATTGACGCTCACCCTCACCCTCACCCTCAACCTAACCCTAACACTAAGCCTAACCCACACCCTCACTCTCACCCTAACCCTCACACCCTAAACCTCACCCCAACCCTTCCCCTACCCCTCTCCCTAACCTTCACCCTAACCCTAACCCAAACCCCAACCCTAATGCTACCCCTAACCCTCACCCTCACACTAACCCTAAACCTAACGTTAACCCTCGCCCTAACCTAATCCTCACCCACACCCTAACACTCAACCTCACCTGAACCCTCACCATCACCCGAACCTTCATCCTCAACCTAACCCTCACCCTAAACATCACCCAAAACATATCCCTCACCCTAACCCTAACCCTAAACCTCACCCTCACCCTAACCCTTACCCTCAACCTATCCCTAATCGTAACCATAACCATAACCTCACACTAACCGTAACCCTCACTCTAACCCTAATCCTAACCCTAACCCTAAACTTCACTCTCAACCTGACCCTCACACTCAGCCTAACCCTAACCCTAACACTATTCCTAATTCTAACCCTCAGCCTCACCCTCACGCTAAACCTAACCCTAACACTCACCCTCACCCTGACCCTCACCCTAAGCCTGACGCTCACCCTCACACTAACCATCAAGCTCACCCTAAACATCAGCCTCACCTTAACCCTCACCTTATCCCTAACCCTCACACTAACGCTAACCCTCACCCTAACACTCACCCTAACCCTAAAGCTAACCGTAACCCTCACCCTCAGCCTAACCCTTACCCTAAACCTTATATTCACACTAAAAAAAAAACCTCACCCTAACCCTATCCTGGCACATCACCCTAACTCTCACCCTAACCCTAACCATAACCATAACCATAACCCTCACCCTGACACTAACCCTCACACTAAACTTAACCCAAACACTCACCCACACCCTCAACCTCACCCTCACCCTAACCCTAACCCTCATCCTAACCCTAACCCTAAGGCTAAGGCTAACCCTAAACTTCACCCTTACCCTAACCCTTACCCTAAACCTTACCCTCACCGAAACCTACCCGTAATCCTCACAGTAAACCTAACCCTCACCCTAGCGCTAACCCTATACTTGACACTAAACCTAAGCCTCACCCTAACCCTAATCATACCCCTCAGCCTAACCCTCACCATAAACCTAAACCTAACACTAATCCTCACATTATCAATAACCTTAACCTTAAGCTCACCCTAACCGTCACTTTCACCTAACCCTAATGCTAAACCTAACAATCAACCTCACCCTAACTCTAACCCGAACACTTACCCACACACTAACCCTCACCCTAACCCTAACCCTAAACCTAACCCTCACCCTAAACTTCATCCTAATCCTAACCATTACCCTAATCCTAACGCTCACCCTAATCCTCACCCTAACCCTAACCCTGACCCTCACCCTAACCCTCAACCTAAACTTTACCCTCAACCTAACCCAAACCCTAACCCTAAACCTAACACTCACACTAACACTAAACATAACCGTCAGCCTAACCCTTATCCTTACCCTAAACCTAACCCTAACCCTAACCTTCACCATAACCCTAACCCTAACCCTAACCCAAACCTTCAAACTAACCCTAACCCTAACCCTCACCCTCATCCTCACCCTAAACCTAACCCTAACACACACCCTCACCCTAATCCTCACCCTAAACCTAACCCTAACCCTTACCTAACCGAAAACCTCACACTCACCCTCACCCTCACCCTAACCCTCACACTCACACTAGCCCTCACCCTAACATTAACCCTCACCCAGCCCTAACTGAACCCTCATCCTAACCCTTACCCTAAACCTAATGCTAACCCTAAAACTCACACTCATCCTGACCCTCACCCTAAACCTTACCGTCACCCTAAACCTAACACTAACCCTCAGACTAAACCTAACCCTAAAACTAACTCTAACCCTACCCCTCAGCAAACCGCTCACCCTAAACCTAACCCTAACCATAATCCTCAACCTATCCTTAACCATAACTCAAAACCTCAACCTAATCCTCACTCTCACCCTAACCCTAATGCTAACCCTAACCTTCAACCTAACCCTAACCCTCAAACTAACACTAACCCTCACCCTGACCCTCACATTAACCCTAACACTAACCCTAAACCTCACCCTAACACTTACCCTAAACCTAATCCTCACCGTAATCCTAACCCTCACCCTAACACTAACCCTCACAATGACCCTAACCCTAACCCTCACCCTCACCCTAAACCTAAACCTCATCCTAACCCTAACTGTTAATCTAATGATAAACATAAACCTCATCCTCACCCTAAGCCTCACCCTAACCCTTACACTCAACCTCATCCTAACCCTATCCCTCACCCTCACCCTAAACCTAACACTAAACCTAAAACTCACCATAACCCTAACCCTAACCCTCACACTAAACCTAAACCTCTCCCTCAGCCTAACCCTACCCCTCAGCCTAACCCTCACCCTAAATCTAAATGTAACCCTAATCCTCAACCTAACCCTAACCATTACCATAACCCTCACCAAACCCCTCACCCTCACCCTCATGCTAACCCTATCCCTCACCCTCACATTATCCCTCACCCTAACCCTTACCCTCACCCTAACCCTAAACCTCACCCTCATCCTAACCATCACCCTAAACCTTACCTGCACCCTAACCCTCACCCTAAGCGTTACCATAAACCTAACCCTCACCCTAACACTCACCTTAACCCTAAACATAACCCTGACCCCCCACCCTCACCCTAACCCTCACCCTAAACTTTACCCTCAACCTCACCCAAAGCCTAACACTAAACCTAAAACTCACACTAACTCTAACCCTAAACCTCAGCCTAACCCTTATCATAACCCTAAAACTAACCCTAAACCACACCCTAACCCAAACCCTAACCTTAACCCTAAACCTCACACTAACACTAACCCTAACCCTCAGCCTAACCCTCACCCTAACCCTAACTCTAACCCTAACCCTGACCCTCAAACTCACCCTAAAACTAAACCTAAACCTAACCCTAACCCTAACTCTCACCCTAACCCTAACACTAACCCTAACCCTCATCCACACACTATACCTCACCCTAACCCTTACCTTCACCATAACCCTAACCCTAACCCTACCACTAATTGTCACCCTAACCCTAACACTCACCCACACTCTAACCCTCACTCTAACCGAACCCTCACCCTCAGCCTAACACTCAACCTAATCCTAACCCTAACCCTAATCCTAGACCTAAACATCACCCTCAAACTCACCCTAACCCTAACCCTATCCCTCACCCTCACCCTCACCCTAACCCTAATCCTCATCCTAACACTAACCCTCACCCTCACACTCACCCTCAAACTAACCCTAACACTAACCCTACCCTAACCCACACCCTTACCCTAATACTCACCCTAAATCTAGCCCTAACCATTACCTAAGCAAAAACTTCATCCTCACACTTACCCTGACCCTAACCCTCACCCTCACCATAGCACTCACCCTAACACTAACACTCACCCTAACCCTAACCCTAACCCTCACCCTCACTCTAACCCTCACCATAACCCGAAACCTAACACTCATCCTAACCCTAACCCTACACCCAATTCTAACCCTAAACGTCACACTCACCCCAACCCTCACCCTAACACTTACCGTAACCCTAACCCTAACCCTCACTCTTAACCTAAACCTACCCCTAAGCCTAACCCTCACCGTAAACCTAACCCTAAACCAAATCCTCACCCTTTCCTTAACCTTAACCCAAACGCTCCCCCTATCCATTACTCTCACCCTAACTCTCACCCTTAACCTTACCCTCACCCGAAACCTAATACTCACCCTCACCCTAACACTCACACTAACACTTACCCACACCCTAACACTCACCCTAAAGCTAACCAGAAACCTAAATTTCACCTTACCCTCAATCTAACCTTAAGCCTCACCCTTACCCTAATCCTCACCCTAACCATTACCCTCACCCTAACACTTACCCTAACCCTAAACCTAACCCTCACACTAACCCTAACTCTAACATTCCGCCTAATGCTTATCATAACAATAAACCTAACCATAACCCTCACCCCAAAACTAACCCTAACCCTAACCCTAAGCCTCACACTAAACCTAACGTTAACCCTCACCCTCACATTCCTCATCACCCTCAGCCTAACCCTAATCCTAACCCTAATCCTAACCTTCACCCTCAACCTCACCCTAACTCTAACCCTAAACCTAACTCTAACACTCACCCTCACTCTCACCCTAACCCTATACGTATCACTAACCCTGACCCTAAATCTAACCCTCACCCTATACCTCACCTTCACCCTAATCCTAACCCTAACCCTAACCCTCACACTAACCCTCCACATCACCCTAACCCTAACCTTAAGCCTAATGCTCACCGTAACCCTAATCATCATGCTCACCCTCACCCTAACTCTAATGCTAACCCTAACTCTCACCCTCACCCTAACCCTCACCCTAAACCTCACCCTAATCCTTACCCTCACCATAATCCTAACCCTAACTCTAACGCTAATCCTCACCCTAACCCTAACCCTCGCCCACAGCCTAACCCTCACCATTACCCGAACCCTCATCCTCACCCTAACACTGACACTAACCCTAAACCTAACCCTAATCCTAAACATAACCCTCATCCTCACCCTCACCCTCAAACTAACACTAACCCTAACCCTAACCCTAAACGTAAACCTGACCCTCAACCTCACCCTCACCCTCACACTAACACTCACCCTCACCATAAATATCACCATAACCCTAACCCTCACCCTAAATTTCACCCTCACCCTAAAATTAACCCTAACCATAACCGTCACACTAACCCTCACTCTAACCCTAACACTGACCCTAACCCTCACACTCAACCTAAACCTCACCCTAACCCTAAACCTATCCCTCTCCCTAACCCTCACCCAAACCCTAACCCTAAACCTAACCCTCAACCTAAACCTAACCCTTCCCCTAAACCTCACCCTCATACTAACCCTAAACCTAACACTATCCCTCACCCTAACCCTAATCCTCACCCACAGACTAACCCTCACCCTCATCCAAACCCTCAACCTCACCTGAACCCATATCCTCACACTAATCCTCACCCTAAACATCACCCAAACCCTAACCCTCACCCTAACCCTAAACCTCACCCTCAGCCTAACCCTCACCCTAGACCTCACCCTAACCCTAACCCTATCCCTAAACATAACCCTCACACTCACCCTAAACCTCACCCTACCCCTACCCCTACCCATCTCCCTAACCCTCACCCTTACCCTACCCCTAAACCTAAACATAAACCAACCCGTAACCCTCACCCTCACACTAACCCTAAACCTAACGCTAAACCACAACCTAAACATCACCCAAACCCTAACCCTCACCCTAACCCTAAATCTAACCCTAACACTCACCCTCACCCTAACCCTCAACCTAACACTTACCCTCACCCTAATCCTAACCTAAAACTTCAACCTCACCCTGACCCTCACCCTCAGACTAACCCTAAACCTAACCCTATTCCTAACCCTAATGCTCACCCTCACACTAACCCTAACCCTTACCCTCACACTAACCCTAACCCTCACCCTAACCCTAAACCTAACTCTCAACCTAACCCTCATCCTAACCCTAACCCTTTCCCTAACGCTAACCATAACATTAACCCTCACACTCATATTAAACATCACTCTAACGCTACCGCTCACCCTAACCCTAAGCCTAACACTCACCCCAACCATACCCCTAAACCTAACCCTCACCCTCCCCTAATCCTCACCCTAAATCTAAACCTAACCCTTACCTAAACGAAAACCTCACCCTCACCCTCACCCTCAACCTAACCCTCACTATAACCCTTATCCTCACCCTAAACCTAACTCTAAACCTCAACCTATACCTAACCCTCAACATAACCCTAAACTTACCCCTCAGCCTAACTCTCACCCTAACCCTCACCATCACCCTAACACTCAAAGTAACCCAAACCCTCACCCACACCCTAACCCTCAGACTTACCCGAAATCTAAACCTTACCCTAACCCTAAACCTCACCCTAAACATCACCCTAACCCTAAACATCACCCAAACACTCACCCTCACAATAAACATCACCATAACCCTACCCCTCAGCCTAACCCTAACATTCTACCTAACCCTAAACCTCACCCTGACCCTCACCCTAACCCTTAGCCGAACTTTAATCCTCGCCCCAAAACTAACCCTCACTCTAACCCTACCCTAACCCTCACACTAACCCTAACCCTAACCCTCACCCTCAAACTCACCCTCACAATACCCCGAACCCTAACCCTAATCTTAACACTGACCCTCACCCTCACCCTCACCCTAACCCTAAACCTAAGCCTAAACCTCACCTTCACTCTCACACTTAACCTCACAGTCACCTTAAACCTCAGCCTACACCTACCCCTAGCATTCTCCCTAACCTCACCCTAACCCTAACCCTAACCCCAACCCTAACCCTACACCTAACCCTCACCCTCACACTAACCATCAACCTAACGTTAACCTTCACCCTAACACTAATCCTCACCCACACCTTAACCCTCAAACTAACCTGAACCCTCAACCTCACCCGAACCCTCATCCTCACCCTAACCCTCACCCTAAACATCACCCAAACACTAACCCTAACCCTAAACCTAACCCTCACCCTAACCTTAACCCTAAACCTCACCTTCACCCTCACCCTAACCCTCACAGTCACGCTAACACTCACCCTAACCCTAAAACTCAACCACACCCTATACTTCACCGGAACCCGAACCCGAACCCTCACGCGAACACTCAACCTCACCCTAAACCTCACCTCACAATAAACATCAACCTCACCCTAACTCTCACCCTAACACTAACCCTAACCCTCACCCTCACCGTAACCCTAACTCTAACCCTCATCCTAACACTCACCCTCACCCTCACATTCACCCTCACTCTAAGCCTAACCCTAACCCTCATCCTAACACTCACCCTCACCCTCACACTCACCGAAACCCTAACACTAACCCTAACCCAATCCCTCACCCTAATCCTCAACCTAACCCTAACCCTAAACCTTACCTAACCAAAAACCTAACCATCACAATCACCCTCACCCTAACCCTTACCCTAAGCCTACCCCAAACCTAACACTAAATCTCAAACTAACCCTAACCCTAAACCTCACCCTCAACCTAATGCTAACCCTAAACTTAACCTTAACACTCATCCTAACATGAACCCTAAACCTAATTCTAACCCTAAACCTCACATTCACCCTAACCTTCACTCTAACCCTTACTGTCAGCCTAACCCTAACCTTATCCCTCACACTAAACCTAAGGCTCAACGTAACCCTAAACCTACCCCTCAGCCTAACCCTCACCCTAAACCCAACTCTAAACCCAATCCTCATCCTATCCTTAAACTTAACCCAAACCCTCACCCTACCCTTCAACCTCATCCTAACCCTCACTCTTATCCTTACTTTCACCCGAACCCTAAAGCTCACCCTCAGCCTAACCATCACCCTAACACTTACCCACAACCTAACACTCACCTTAACCCGAACCATAAACCTAAATTTCAACCTAACCCTCAACCTAACCCTAAACTTCACCATCACCCTAATATTCACCCTAAACTTTACCCTCACCCTAGCACTTACCCTAATCCTAACATTAAACCTCAGCCTAACCCTTATCCTAACACTTAACCCAACCTTACCACTCAACCTAAACCTAACCCTAACCCTAACCCTAACACTAAACCTCATCCTAACCCTAACCCTTACCCTCACCCTCCACATCACCCTCAGACTAACCCTAATCCTAACCCTAATCGTAACACTCAGCCTCACCCTCACCCTAACTCTAAACCTAAACCTAACTCTAACACTCACCATCAACCTCACCCTAAACCTAACCGAATCCCTAACCCTCACCCTAACCCCAAGCCTCACCCTATACCTCACCCTAACCCTAACCCTAACCCTAACCCTAACACTCACCGTAACCCTCACCCTATCCCTAAAACTAATCCTCACCATCATCCTCACACTAAAGCTCAGCCTAATCTTTAAGTTCTCCAGAACCCTAACCCTAATCCTAACCCTAATCCTCACCATAACCCTAACCCTCATGCACACCCTAACCCTCAACCGAACTGGAACCCGAACCCTCACCCTAACACTCACCCTAACTCTAACATTAACCCTAATCTTAAAACTAACCCTCACCTTCAAACTCACCCTAACTCTAAACCTAACCCTAAACCTAACCCTCACTCTCACCCTCACCTTAATCCTCACACTCACCCTAAAACTCACCTTACCCTAACCCTACCCCTCTCCATTACTCTCAACATAACCCTAACTCTAACCCTAACCTTCTCCCTCACCCTGACCCTCAACCTCAGCCTAAGCTTAACCCTAACGCTATTCCTATTCCTAACACTTACCTTCACATTCAACCTAAAACTCACCCTAACCCTAACACTCACCCACACACTAAACCTCACCCTAACCCTCACCCTCACCCTAACACTCAACGTCACACTAAACATCACCCTAACCCTAACCCTCACCCAAACCATAACCCCAACCCTCACCCTAAACGTAACCTCAGCTTAATCCTCACCCTCAGCCTAATCATCACCCCAACCCTAACCCTTACCTAAACAAAAACCTCAACCTCACCCTCACCCTAACACTAACCCTAACAATAACCCTAAATCTAACCCTAACCCTAACCCTAAAACTCACCCTAAAACTAACCCTAAACCTCACCCTCACCCTCACCCTTACCCTAACCCTCACACTAATCATAACCTTAACACTCAGCCTAAACCTCTTCCTAACCCTAAACCTAACCCTCACCCTAACCCTAACCCTCACCTTCACTTTCACCCTCACCCTCACCCTAACATTAATTCTAACCCTAACACTCCACTTCATCCTAACCCTCACCCTAACCCTTTCCCTCACCCTAAACCTAACCCTCACCCTCACCCTAACCCTCACCCTAAAAGTTACCCACATCTTAAAACTCACCCTAACCCTAACCCTAAACCTAACCCTCACCCTAACCCTCACCCTTACCCTAACCTTAACCCTAAACCTAACACTCACCCTAACCCTAACCCTCACACTCTCCCTAACCCTCACCCTAAACTTTACCTTCAATCTACCCAAAACCTAACCCTTAACCTAACACTCACACTAACCTTAACTTTAAAACTAACCCTCACCTTCAAACTCACCCTAACTCTAACCCTAACCCTAAACCTAACCCTCACTCTCACCCTCACCTTAATCCTCACACTCACCCTAAAACTCACCTTAACCCTAACCCTCAGCCTAACGCTTTTCCTAACACCAAACCTAACCCTAACCCTCACACTCACCCTAACCCTAACCCAAAACCTCACCGTAACCCTAAACATCAACCTCATCCTAACCCTCATCCTAACACTTACCCTCAACCTAACCCTATCCCTAACCCTCACCCTAAACCTAAACCTCAACCTAAACCTAAACCTGACCCTGACCCTCACCCTAACCGTAACCCTAAACCAAACCCTTACCCTAACCCTAACCCTCACCCTAAACCTAAACCTCACCATAACAGTAACCATCACACTAACCCTAACACTAACCCTCATCATCACCCTCAACCTCACCCTGACCCTAACAATATCCCTCATCCTAACCCTAACGGTAAACCTAATGCTAACCCTAACCCTCAACCTAAACCTATCCCGACACCTCACCCTAACTCTCAACCTAACCCTAACCCTAACGCTAACCCTCACCCTAACCCTAAACGTAAACCTAACCCTCACCCTCACCCTAATCCCCTGTCACCCTAACCCTCACCCTAACCCTAAGCCTCAACCACACCCTAACCCGAACCCTCACCCGAACCCTCAACCTCACCTGAACAGTCACCCTTAACCTAACCCCCACACTCACAATAAACATGACCCTATCCCTAACAATCACCCTAACACTAACCCTAACCCTCACCCTAAACCTAAACCTAACAGTCACCCTCACCCTCTACCTCACCCTCACCCTAACCCAAACCTTCACCCTAACCCTAACTCTAAACCTAAGGTTAACAATAAAACTCAACCTCAGCCTAACCCTCACCCTAAACCTTACCCTCAACCTAAACCTAACCCTAACCCTCATAGTAAACCTAACCCTCAAGCTAACCCTAACCCTAAACCTCACAGTAAACCTAAACCTCACCCTAAACCTAACCCTACCACTCAGCCTAACCCTCACCCTAAACCTAACCCTAACCCTAATCCTCACCCTATCTATAAACTTAACCCTAACCCTATCCCTCACTCAAACCCTAACCCTAATGCTCACCCTAACCCTTACCCTCACCCTAACCCTAATGCTAACCCTAACCCTCACCCTAACACTTACCCACACCCTAAACCTCACCGTAAGCCTAACCCTAAACGTAACCCTCACCCTAACCCTCACCCTAAGCCTAACCATAACCCTAAACCTAACACTCACACTAACCCTAACCCTAACCCTCAACCTAATCCTTATCCTAACACTAAACCTAACACTAACCCTAACCCTCACACTCACCCTAACCCTAAACATAAACCTAAACCTCACCCTAACCCTCACCCTAACCGTCAGCCCTCAACCTCACCCTATCCCTTACACTAAACCTAACCCTAACTCTAACCCGAACACTCACCATCACCCTAACCCTCACCCTCACACTAAACATCACCCTAACCCTAACCCTCAACCTAACACTAATCCCAACCCTCATCCTAACCCTAACCTCACCGTAATCCTAACCCTCACACTATCCCTAACCCTCACCCTAACCCTAACACTAACACTAATCCACACCCTCACCTTATCTTCACTCTAACCCTAAACATAACCCATACCTAAACGAAAACCTCACCCTCACCCTCTCCCTCACCCTAACCCTCAGGCTCACCCTAGTCCTCAACCTAACTCTAACCCTCACCCTAACCCTAATCCTAACCCTCATCGTCACCCTCACCCTAACCCTAAACCTAACCCTCATCGTCACCCTCACCCTAACCCTAAACCTAACCCTAATCCTCATCCTAACACTAACCATAACCCTAATTCTAACCCTAAAACTTACACTCACCCTAACCCTCACCCTAACCCTTAACGTCACCCTAACCCTAACCCTAATCCTCACACTAAACCTAACACTCAACCTACCCTATACCTACCCCTCAGCCTAACCCTCACCCTAAACCTAACCCTAAACCTTATCCTCACCCTATCCCTAAACGTAACCCTAACCCTCACACTCACCCTAAACCTACCCCTCACCCTAACCCTCACCTAAACCTCACCCTAACCCTAACCCTCAAACTAACCCTAAACCTAACAATCATCCTCACCCTCACCCTCACAATACCCCGAACCTTAACCATAATCCTAACACTGACCCTCACCCTCACCCTCACCCTCAGGCTAAACCCAACCATAAGCCGAACCCTGACCCTCACTCTCACCCTAACCCTCACACTCACCCTAAACCGCACCCTAAACCTACCACTGCCCCTCTCCCTAACCCTCACCCTCACCCTCACCTTAACCCTAACAACAACCCTAACCCACACCCTCACCCTAATCCTCAACCTAACCCGAACCCTAAACCTTACCTAACCAAAAACCTCAGCCTCACCCTCATCCTAACCCTTACGCTCACCCTAGCCCACACCTAACACTAAACCTCAAACTAACCCTAACCTAAACCTCACCCTCACCCTAATCCTAACCCTAAACTTAACCCTAACACTCATCCTAATCCTAACCCTAAACCTAATGCTAACCCTAAACCTCACACTCACCCTAGACCACACTATAACCCTTACTGTCTCCCTAAACCTAACCTTAACCCTCACACTTAACCTAAGCCTCACCCAAACCCTAAACCTACCCCTCAGCTTAACCCTCACCCTAAACCTAACCCTAACCCAAATCCTCATCCTATCCTTAACCTTAACCCAAACCCTCACCATAACCCTCACACTCATCCTAACCCTCACTCTTATCCTTACTTTCACCCGAACCCTAAAGCTCACCCTCAGCCTAACCATCACCCTAACACTTACCCACACAATAACACTCACCTTAACCCGAACCATAAACCTAACCTTCAACCTAACCCTCAACCTAACCCTAACCTCACCGTCACCCTAATATTCACCCTAAACTTTACCCTCACCCTAGCACTTACCCTAACCCTAAACCTAACCCTCACACTAACACTAACCCTAAACCTCAGCCTAACCCTTATCCTAACCCTAAACCTAACCGTAACACTCAACCTAAGCCTAAACCTAACCCTAACCCTAACACTAACCCTCATCCTAACCCTAACCCTTACCCTCACCCTCCACATCACCCTCAGCCTAACCCTAAACCTAACACTCACCCTCAACCTCACCCTAACTCTAAATCTAAACCTAACCCTAACACTCACCATTACCCTCACCCTAAACCTAACCGTATCCCTAAACCTCACCCTAACCCCAAGCCTCACCCTATACCTCACCCTCACCCTAACCCTAACCCTAACCCTAACACTCACCATAACCCTCACCCTATCCCTAAAACTAACCCTCACAATCATCCTCACACTAAACCTCAGCCTAATCCTTAAGTTCACCAGAACCTTAACCCTAAACCTAACCCTAATCCTCACCATAACCCTAACCCTCATGCACACCCTAATCCTCACCCTCACCCTCACCCGAAACCTCACCCTAACACCCACCCTAACACCCACCCTAACTCTAACCTTAACCCTAATCCTAAAACTAACCCTCACCTTCAAACTCACCCTAACTCTAACCCTAACCCTAAAGGTAACCCTCACTCTCACCCTCTCCTTAATCCTCACACTCACACTAAAACTAACCCTAAACCTAACCCTACCCCTCTTCATAACTCTCAACCTAACCCTAACCCTAACCTTAACCTTCACCCTCACCCTGACCCTCCACCTCAGCCTAACCTTAACCCTAACTCTATTCCTATTCCTAACACTTAACCTCACATTCAACCTAAAACTCTCCCTAATCCTAACCCTCACCCACACCCTAATCCTCATCCTAATCCTCACCCTCACCCTAACCCTCAACCTCACACTAAACATCACCCTAACCCTAACCCTCACCCAAACCCTAACCCCAACCCTCACCCTAACCCAAACCTCACCGTAATCCAAACCCTCACACTATCCCTAACCCTAACCCTCACTCTCACCCTAACCCTAACCCTAACACTAATCCACACCCTCACCTTATCCTCACTCGAACCCTAACCATAACCCATACCTAAACGAAAACCTCACCCTCACCGTGTCCCCCACCCTAACCCTCACGCTCACCCTAGCCCTCAACCTAATGCTAACCCTCACCCTAACCCTAATCCTAACCCACATCGTCACCCTCATCCTAACACTGAACCTAACCCTAACCCTCATCCTAACACTAACCATAACCCTAATTCTAACCCTAAAACTTACACTCACCCTAACCCTCACCCTAACCCTTACCGTCACCCTAACCCTAACCCTAATGCTCACACTAAACCTAACACTCAACCTACCATATACCTACCCCTCAGCCTAACCCTCACCCTCAACCTAACCCTAAACATAATCCTTACGCAATCCCTAAAAGTAACCCTAACCCTCGCACTCACCCTAAACGTACCCCTGACTCTAACCCTCACCCTAATCCTCACGCTAACCCTAAACCTCACCCTAAACCTAACCCTAACCCTCAAACTAACGCTAACCCTAACATTCACCCTAACCCTCACCCTCACAATACCCCTATCCTTAATCTTAATCCTAACATTGACCCTCACACTCACCCTCAGGCTAACCCTAACCATAAGCCTAACCCTCACCCTCACTCTCACCCTAACCCTCACTCTCACCCTAAACCGCACCCTAACCCTACCCCTACCCCTCTCCCTAGCCTTCACCCTAACCCTAACCCTAAACCTAACCCTAACCCTAACCCTACCCCTAACCCTTACCCTCACACTAACCCTAAACCTAATGTTAACCCTCACCCTAACCATAATCCTCACCCACACCCTAACACTCAACCTCACCTGAGCCCTCACCATCAGCCGAAATCTCATCCTCACCCTAATCCTCAACCTAAACATCACCCAAAAACTAACCATCACCCTAACCCTAACCCTAATCCTAATCCTCACCCTAACCCTCACCCTAACCGTTATCCTCACCCTACCCCTAACCCTAACACTAACCATAACCGTCACACTAGCCGTAACCCTTACACTAACCCTAACCCTAAATATAACCTTCACCCTCACCCTAAACTTCACCCTCACCCTAAATATTACCCTAACTCTAAACCTCACCCTAACCCTATAGGTGAACCTAATCCTCACCCTCCCCTAACACTCACACTAACCCTAATCCTCACATTAACCCTAACCCTCACCCTCACTTTCACCCTCACCCTCAGCCTAAACCTATCCCTAAACCTAATCCTATCCCTAATCTTAAACCTCACCCTAACCCTAACCCTAACCATCACCCTCAACCTCACCCTCACACTAACCCACAACCTCAGCTTAAACATCACCCTAACACTAACCCTCACCCTAACCTAACCCTAACCCTCATCCTCACACTAACCCTAACCCTAAACCTAATCTTCACCCTAACCCTATCCCGACACCTCAACCTAACTCTCACCCTAATCTTAACACTAAACCTAACCCTAAACCTAAACCTAACCCTCACCCTCACCCTAACCCTCACCATCAACCTAACACTCACCCTAACCCTAAGCCTCAACCACACCCTAACCTTCACTCTCACCCGAAACCTCACCCTCACGGGAACACTCACCCTCAACCTAAACCTCACCCTCACAATAAACATCAACCTAACCCTAACTGTCACCCTAACTCTAAACCTAACCCTCACCCTAACCCTAATCCTCAACCTAACCCTAACCCTCACCCTGACCCTCACCATACGCCTAACCCTAACCCTCACCCTAAACCTACCCTAACACTAAACCTCAACTTAAATCTAACCCTCACCCTAACACTAACCCTCACACTAAACCTAACCCTAACACTCACCCTCACTCTCAACCTCACCCTTAACCTAACCCTAACTCTCATCCTAACGCTAACCCTAATCCTAATGCTAAACCTAAACCTCAACATCACACTAAACCTAACCCTGACCCTCACCCTAACCCTAACCCGAACCCGAACCCGAACCCGAACCCGAACACTCACCTTAACCCTCACCCTCACACTAACCCTCACCCTAAACCTAACCTACCACCATAACCCTAACCCTAACCCTCAACCTCACCCTAACCCTAACTCTAACCCTAACACTCACCTTAAACCTCACACTAACACTAACGCAAATCCTAACACTCTCTCTCACCCTAAACTTCACCCTAATATTTACCCTCACCCTAACCTTAACCCTAACCCTCACACTAAACCTAACCCTCACCCTAACTCTAACCCTAAACCTAACACTAATCCTAAAACTAACCCTCACACTCACCCTCACCCTAAGCCTAACCCTCACCCTCAACATTACCCTAACCCTCACCCTCAAACTAAACATCACCCTAACCCTAACCCTCACCCTAAACCTATCCCTAACCCTCACCCAAAATCCTAACCTTCATGCTACCCCTAACCCTAAACCTCATCTTCACCCTAGCCCTCATCCTAGCCCTAATCCTAACAATAACCCTAACCCTAACCCAAACGCTAACCTAATCAAAACGCTAACCCTCACCCTCTTCCTCACCCTCACCCTAAACTTCACCCTCAACCTACCCCTCACCGTAACCCTCACTCTAACCCTAACACTCAACCTAACCCTCACCGTAACCCTCACTCTAACCCTAACACTCAACCTAACCCTAACCCTCACCCGTAAACCTAACCCTAACCCTCACCCTCAACCACACCCTCACCCTAACCCTCACCCTCACAATAAACATCACCCAAACCCTAACCCTTACCCTAACCCAAACCGTAACCCTAACCTTAACCGTCACCCTAATCCTCACCCTAACCCCAATGATAAACCTAACACTCACACGCAACCTAACCCTTACCCTAACACTTATCCTCACACTAACCCTAACTCTAACCCTAGCCCTTTCCCTCACACTAACCCTAAACCTCACCCTAACCCTAAAACTAATCTAACCCTTTCCCTAACTCTAACCCTAATAGTAATCCTCACCCTCATATTAAACATCAAACTAACCCTGACCCTCACCCTAAATCTAATGCTAACCCTCACCCTAACCCTCCTCTAATCCTCACCATAACTCTAACCCTTAACCTTACCTAAACGAAGCCCTCACCCTCACACTCACCCTCAAGCTAACCCTCACCCTCACCCTAGCCCTCACCCTAATCCTAACCCTACCCCTCACCCTACCCCTCAACAAAACCCTAACACTCACCCTAAACCTAACCCTAACCCTCATCCCCACCCCAAACCTCATTGTCACCCTAACACTCAACCTAACCCAAACCCTCACCCACACCCTAACCCTCACATTCACCCGAAGCCTAAAACTTACCCTAACCCTAAACCTCACCCTAAACATCACCCTAACCCTAACCCTCACCCGAACCCTCACACTCACCCTAACACTCACCCTCACCCTAACCTTCACGCTCACAATAAATATAACCCTAACCCTACCGCTGATCCTAACCCTAACCCTCTACCTAAACCTAACCCTCACCCTGACCCTCACCCTAACCCTAACACTTACCCTTACCCTTACCCTAACCCTTACCCTAACGCTAACCCTCACCCTAAACCTAACCCTAACACTTACCAACACCATAACCCTAAACCTAACCCTAACCCTAATGATAATTCTAAACCTAATCCTCACTGTAAACATAAGCCTCGCCCACACCCTAACCCTCACCATCACCCGAACCCTCATCCTCACCCTAACACTCACAGGAAAGCTAACCCTAACACTTATCATTAACTGAAGCCTCACCCTCACCCTCACCCTAAGCCTAACCCTAACCCTAACCCTAAACCTCACCCTCAGCCTAAACCTAACCCTCACCCTAACGCTCACCCTATCGCTAACGTTAAACCTAAACCTCACACTAACCCTCACCCTAACACTAACACTAACCCTCACATTAACCCTAATCCTCACCCTATACCTCACCCTAACACTAACCCTAACCGAAAACCTAACCCTCACACTCACCCTCACCCCAACACTCACCCTCACCATAAACATACCCCTAACCTTAACCCTCATCCTAAACCGAACCCTGACCCTCACCCTAACGTCACCCTATCACTAACGCTGACCCTACTGCTCACCCTCACCCTAACACTCACAATAACCCTTATCCTCACACTAACCCTAACCCTAACCATAACCCTAACCCTCACACTAAACCTAAGCCTCACCCAAAGCCCAACCCTACACCTCATCCTAACCCTCACCCTAAACCTAACCCTAACCCAAATCCTCATCCTATCCTTAACCTTAACCCAAACCCTCACCCTATCCCTCACCATCACCCTAACCCTCACACTTATCCTTTTCCTCACCCAAACCTTAACCCTCACCCTCAACCTAACCCTCACCCTAACAGGTACCCACACGCTAACACTCACCCTAACCCGAACCATAAACCTAAACTTCACACTAAACCTCAACCTAACCCTAAACTTCACCGTCTCCCTAATATTCACCCTAAACTTTACCCTCACCCTAACACTTACCCTAACCCTAAACCTAACCCTCACACTAACCCTAACCCTCAGCCTAACCCTTATCCTAAACCTAAACCTAACCCTAACACTCAACCTAAACTTAAACCTAACGCTAACCCTAACACCTACCCTCATCCTAACCCTAAAACTCACCTCAACGTCCACATCACCCTCAGCCTAAACCTAATCGTAACCCTAATCCTAACACTCACCCTCACCCTCACCCTAACTCTAACCCTAAACCTAACCCTAACAGTCACAATCACCCTCACCCTAACCCTAACCGTATCCTTAACCTAACCCTTACCCTAACCCTAACCCTAACACTCACAGTAACCCTCACCCTACCCCTAACACTAACCCGACCCCTCATCCTCACACTAAACCTCACTCTAGTCCTTAAGCTTACCAGAAGCCTAACCCTAATCCTAACCCTAATCCTCACCATAACCCTAACCCTCATGCACACCCTAACCCTCAACTGAACCCTCACCCTCACCCTCACCCTAACACTCACGCTAACCCTAACCCTCAACCTAACCCTAACCCTCCCCCTCACACTCACCATCAGCCTAAACCTCAACATAAACCTAACCTTAACCCACACCCTATAACCCTCACCCTCAACCTCACCCTCGCCCTAACATTTATCCTCCCCCTTTCCTATTAACCCTAATCCTAACGCTCACACTAACCCTAAACCTCACCCTAAAACTAACCCTCAACCTAACCGTAACCCTCACTCTTACCCTCACACTAACCCTAACCCTAACTCTAACCCTCACCATCAAACTCACCCTAACCCTAACACTAACCCTCACCCTCACCCTCACCCCAAATCTCACACTCACCCTAAACCTCACCCTAATCCTACCCCTACCCTCTCCCTAATCCTCACCCTAACCCTACCCTAACATTCACCCTAACACTTATCCTCACCCTAACACTAACCCTAACCTTCACCCTCACCCTGACCCTCACCCTCAAACTATCCCTAACCCTAACCCTATTCCTAATCCTAATCCTCACCCTCACCCTCACCCTAACACTAACCTTAACACTCACCATTACCCTCAAACTAGGGATAACCCTTAACCTAATCCTAACCATAACCATAACGTTCACCGTCACCCTGACCCTCACCCTCAGCCCAACACAAACGCTAACCCTATTCCTAATCCTAACCCTCACCCTCACCCTCACCCTAAAACTAACACTAACACTAACCCTCACCCTCACCCTCACCCTAACCATCACCCTCACCGTAAACATCAACCTAACCACAACACTCACCCTAACCGTAACCCTAACCCTCTCCCTAAGCCTAACCTCAGTTTAACCATCACCCTCAACCTAATCCTCACCCTAACCATCACCCTCAACCTCCCCTTCCCCCTCAGCCTTACCCTAACCCTAACCCCAATCCTAACCCTAACACTCAACCCCACCCTCACCCTCACACTCACCCTAACGCTAACGCTAACAATAATCCTATCCCTAACCCTAAACCTAACATTAAAACTCAACCTAACCCTAATCCTACCCCTAAACATCACCCTCACCCTCACCCTCATTCTAACCCTCACCCTCACAATAAACATCACCCAACCCTATCCCTACACCTCACCGTAACTCTCACCCTAAACCTAACCCTAAGCCTAACCCTAAATCTCACCATAACCCTAACCTTAAATCTAAACCTCATCCTCACCCTAACCCTCACCTCACCCTCACCCTCACCCTAACCCTAAACCTAACCCTCACCCTAACCAACATTCTAACCCTCACCCTCACCCTAACTCTAATGCTAAACCTACCTCTCACCCTCACCCTAACCCTCACCCTAAACCTCACCAGAACACTTACCCTCACCATAATCCTAACCTTAAATCTAAACCTAATCCACAACTTAACCCTAACCCTCGCCCACACCCTAACCCTCACCATTACCCGAACCCTCATCCTCACCCTAACACTCACACTAGCCCTAAACCTAATCCTAATCCTAAACCTAACCTTCACCCTCACCCTCACTGTCAACCTAACCCTAACCCTAAACCTAAACCTCACAATCACCCTCACCCTCACCCTAACACTCACCCTCACCATAAACATCACCCTAAACCTAACCCTCACCCTCACCCTAATATTTATCCTCACCCTAACACTAACCCTAACCTTCACCCTGACCCTGACCCTCACCCTCAGCCTAAGCCTAACCCTATCTCTATTCCTAATCCTAACCTTCACCCTCACCCTAACCTTAACCCTACCTAAGCCTAACACTCACCCTCACCCTCAGCCTCACCCTCACACTAATCCTAACCCTAACCCTAACACTAACCCTCACCCTTAACCTCACCTTCCCCCTCAGCCTTACCCTAACCCTAATCCTAACCCTAACACTCAACCCCACCCTCACCCTAACCCTAACCGTAACCCTAATGCTATCCCTTGTCTGCACCTTCTTCGTAACCTTAACCATAACCCTAACAATAACCCTAACTCTAACCCTAACCTTAACCCTAAAACTCACCCTAAACCTAATCCTAACCCTAACCCTCACCCTCACCCTCACCCTTGTTCTAAACCTCACCCTCACCTGACCCTAACCGTCACACTAAACCTAACCCTCACCCTAACCCTGACCCTAACCCTTACCCTCACTTTCACCCTCATCCTCAGCGTAACCCAACCCTAACCTTAATCCTAACCCTAACCCTCACCCTCCCCCAAAACTAACCCTAACCCTCACACTAACCCTAACCCTAACCCTCACCCAAAACCTCAACCTCACCCGCACCCTCACACTAACCCTCACCCTCAACCTCACCCTCACCCTCACACTAACCCTCAACCACACCCTAAACATGACCCTAAACCTAACTCTCACCCTAAACCTAACCCTAACCAAAACCGTAACCCTAACCCTCACCCTAAACCTAACGCTAACCCTAACCCTAACCCTCACCGTTACCTTCACCATAACCCTTATCCTCACACTAACCCTATCCCTAACCCTATCCCTAAACCTCAACCTAACCCTAAACCTCACCCTAACCCTATCCTGACACCTCACCCTAACTCTCACCCTAACCCAAACCCTAAACTTAACCCTCACCCTAACCCGAACCATCACCTTCAACCTCCTCTTACCCCTCAGCCTTACCCTAACCCTAACCCCAATCCTATCCCTAACCCTCTGCACCACCCTCACCCTAACCCTCACCCTCACCCTAACAATAAGCCTAACCCTAACCCTAAACCTAACCCAAAAACTCAACCTAACCCTCATCCTAACCCTAAACATCACCCTCAACCTCACACTCATTCTAACCCTCACCCTCACCCTGACCCTCACCATGACAGTAAACCTAACACTAACCCTAACCCTCACCCGAACCCTAACTCTCACCCTCAATTTCACCGTCACCATCAACCTAAACCAAACCATAAACCTAATCCTAACCCTAAAACTAACCATCAACCTAATCCTCACCCTAACACTTATCTTCACACTAATCATAACTCTAACCCTAACCCTTACCCTCACACTAACCTTTACCCTCACCCTAACCCTAAACCTACACGTCACCCTAAACCTCACCCTAATCCTAACACTAACCCTTTCCCTAACGCTAACCCTAACAGTAACCCTCATCCTCATACTAAACATCACACTAACGCTAACCCTCACCCTAATCATAACCCTAACCCTCACCCTCACCCTACCCTTCAACCCAACCCACACCTTCCCCTAACCCTCATACTAACCCTAACCCTCACCCTAACCTTAACCATAAACCTAATCCTAATCCTAACCCTAAACCTCAACCTAACCCTAACCCTAACCCTCACTCTCAACCTCAACCTCACCCGCACCCTCAACCTAACCCTCACACTCACACTCACACTCACACTAACCCTCAACCTCACTTTAAACATCACCCTAACCCTCACCTTCACCCTAAACCTAACCCTAACCCTTTATCCTCACACTAACCCTAACCCTAACCCTAACCCTCACCCTAACCCTACCCCGACAACTCAACCTAACACTCACCCTTATCCTAAACATAACCCTAACCCTCACCCTAACCTTACCTATAAACCTCACCCTCACCCTCCCTAACCCTCACTGTCAACCTAACACTCACTCTAACGCTAAGTGACAACCACACCTAAACTTCAGCATCACCCAAAGCCTCACCCTCACCCGAACACTCACCCTCACCCTAACACTCACCCTCACAATAAACATCAGCCTAAACCTAAGTCTCACACTAACACTACCCTAACCTTCACCCTAACCCTAAACCTCAGCCTAACCCTAACCCTCACCCTGACCCTCACCCTACCCCTAACTCTAACCCTCAACCTAACCCTTACCCTAACCCAAAACCTCACCCTAAACCTAACCCTCACCCTAACACTAACCTTCACACTAAACCTAACCCTAACACTCACTCTAACCCTCAACCTCACCCTCAACCTAAACCTGACTCTCATCCTAACCTCACACTAACACTCACGCTAATCCTAACACTCACTCTCACTCTAACCCTCACCCTAATATTTATGCTTACCCTAACCTTAACCCTAACCCTCACATTAAACCTAACCCTCAGCCTTACCCTAAAACTCACCCTCAAACTAAACATCACCCTAACCCTAACCCTCACACTAAACCTCACTCTAACCCTCACCCAAAACCCTAATCCTCATCCTATCGCTAACGCTAACCCTCATCTTCACCCTAGCCCTCATCCTAACCCTAATCCTAACAATAACCCTAACCCTAAGCCTAAAACTCACCCTAACATTAATCCTAATGGTAACCCTCACCATTTTCCTTACCCTCACCCTAAACTTCAACCTCAAACTCACCCTCACCCTAACACACAACCTAACCCTAAAAATCAACCTAAATATAACCCTAACCCTCACCCCTAAACCTAACCCTAGCCCTCACCCTCACCCAAACCCTCAAGCTCAGCCTAACCCTAACCCTAACCCTAATCCTAAACCTAACCCTAAAACTCACCCTCACCCTAACCCTAACCTTAACCCTCAACCCCACCCTCAGCCTAACCCTAAAACTTAACCTCACCCTAACCCTCACCCTAAAACTTACCCTTATCCTTTCCGTAACCCTAACCCTCACCCTCACCCTAACCCTACCCCTAACAATAACCCTTACCATCACCCTAACCCTAACCCTCACCCTCACCCAAACACTAACCCTCATCCTAACCATCACCCTCACCCTCACCCTCAACCTAACCCTCAACCTCACCCTCACCCTAACCCTCACCCTCACCCTAACTCTCATCCTAACCCTCACACTAACACTCACGCTAATCCTAACACTCACTCTAACTCTAAAACTCACCCTAATATTTACCCTCACCCTAACCCTCACACTAAACCTAACCCTCACCCTAACTCTAACCCTTAACTTAACCCTAATCCTACACCTAACCATCACTCACCCTCACCCTAAGCCTAACCCTTCCCTTCACCTTCACCCCAACACTCACCCTCAAACTAAACATCACCCTAACCCTTACCGTCACCAAAAACCTAACCCTAACCCTCACCCAAAACCCTAATCCTCATCCTATCCCTAACCCTAACCCTCATCTTCACCCTAGACCTCATCCTAATCCTAATCATAACAATAAACCTAACCCTAACCCTAAAACTCACCCTAACCCAAATCCTAACGCTAGCCCTAACCTTCTTCCTCACCCTCACCCTAAACTTCAACCTCAACCTCACACTCACACTAACACTCACACTAACCCTAAAACTCAACCTAAACCTAACCCTAACCCTCACCCCTAAACCTAAACCTAACCCTCACCCTCAACCAAACCCTCAACCTCAGCCTAACCCTAACCCTAACACTAATCCTAAACCTAACCCTAAAACTCAGCCTCACCCCCACCCTCATCCTAACCCTAAACATTATCCTCACCTTAACCTTCACCTTACCCCTCTCCCTCATCCTTTCCCTAACCCTAACCCTAACCCTCACTCAAATCCTTACCCTAACAATAACCCTAACCATCACCCTAACACTAACCCTCACCCTCACCCAAACCCTAACACTAATCGTAACCCTCACCCTCACCCTCAATATAACCCTCAAACTCACCCTCACCCTAACCCTCACCCTCACCCTAAACATCACCCTAACCTTAACCCTCACCCTAACCCAAACCCTAACCCTATCCCTAACCCGCACCCTAACACTCACCCTAACATTGATGCTCACACTAACCCTAACTCTGACCCTAACCCTTACCCTCACATTAACCCTAACCCTCACCCTAACCCTAAACCTACATCTCACCCTAACCCTCACCCTAACTCTAACCCTAACCTTTTCCCTCACGCTAAACCTAACATTAACTCTCATCCATATACTAAACATCACCCTAACTCTTACCCTAACCCTAACCCTAACCATAACCCTAACATCACCCTAACCCTACACCTCAACCTAAACCTCACCCTCCCCTAATCTTCACCATAAGTCTAACCCTAACCCTTACCTAAATGAAACCCTCACCCTCAACTTCACCCTCAACCTAACCCTCACCATAACCCTTACCGTACCCTAAACATAACTGTAACCCTCACCCAAAAACTAAACCTCAACCTAAACCTAAATCTACCCCTCACCCTAACCCTCACCCTAACCCTAACACGCACCCTAAACCTAACCCTAAACCTGAACGTCAACCTAACCCTCACCGTCACCCTAACAATCAACCTAACCCAAACGCTCACCCACACCCTAACCCTCACACTCACCCGAAACCTAAACATTACCTTAACAATAAACCTCACCCTAAACATCACTCTAACCCTAACCCTCACCCTCACCCTCACCCTCACAATAAACATCACCATAAACCTACCCCTAAGCCTAACACTAACTCTCTACCTAACACTAAGCCTCACCCAAACCCTCATCCTAAACCTAACGCTAACCCTAACCCTCACCTTTACCCTAAACCTCACCCTAACCCTTACCCTCACCAAAACCCTAACCCTAACCCTAATCCTCACATTAACCCTAACCCTCGCCCACACCCTAACCCTCAAGATCAGAGGAATCCACATCCTCACCCGAACACTCACACTAACTCTAACCCTAACCCTTATCCTAAACATACCCTCATCCTCACACTCACCCTAAGCCTAACCCTAACCCTAACCCTAAACCTAACCCACACCCTCATCCTAACCCTCACCCTAAACCTATCCCTAACTCTAACCCTAACACTAACTCTGACATGAACACTCACGGTCACCCTAACCATCACATTAAACATCACACTATCCCTAACCCTCACCCTAACCCTTACCCTAATCCTAACCCTCACCCTAACCCTAATCCTCACCGAAACCCTAACTCTCGCATTAACCCTAACCCTAAGCCTCACCATCACGCTCACCCTCACCCTAACCCTAACCCTCATCCTAACACTAACCCTCACCCTCACCCTCACCCTCAACCTCAACCTAACCCTAACCCTAACCTTAACCCTAACCCTAACCCACACCCTCAACCTAATATTCACCCTAAACATAGCCCTAACCCTTATCTAAGCAAAAACTTCACCCTCACCCTTACACTCACCCTAAACTTCACCTTCTCCCTAGCACTCACCCTAACACTAACCCTCACCCTAATCCTAACCCTAACCCTCACCCTAACCCTAAACATAAACCTAACCCCAACATTCATCCTAACCCTAACCATAAACCTAATTCTAACCCTAAACCTCACACTCGCCTTAACCAAAACCCTAACACTTACCGTCACCCTAACCCTAAATCTAACCCTCAAACTAAACCTAACCCTCGCCCTTAACCTAAACCTACCCTCAGCAAAAACCTCACCCTAAACCTAACCCTAATCCAAATCCTCACCCTATCCTTAACCTTAATACAAACCCTCACCCTATCCCTCACTCTCACCCTAACCCTCAACCTTACCATTCCCCTCACCGGAACCCTAACACTCACCCTCACCCTAACACTTACCCACACCCTAACACTCACCCTAAACCTAACCATAAACCTAAACTTCATCCTAATCCTCAATCTAACTCTAAGCCTCACCTTCACCCTAACCCTCACCATAACCTTTACCCTCACCCTAACATTTACCCTAACCCTAAACCTAACCCTCACACTAACCCTAACTCTAACCCTCACCCTACCCCTTATCATAAACCTAAACCTAACTCTAACCCTCACCCTAACCCTAACCCTAATCCTAACCCTATGTCTCACAATAAACCTAAACACTAAACCTCAGTCTAAACCTCATCCAAACCCTAACCCTAACCCTAACCCTAACCCTCATCCTAACCCTAACCCTCACCCTCACCTTCCCCATCACCCTCAGCCTAACCCTAATCGTAAGCCTAATCCTAAACCTCACCCACACCCTCACACTAACTCTAATCTTAAACCTAAAGCTAACACTCACCCTCACCCTCACCCTAACCCTAAACGTATCCCTAAACCTCACCCTGATTGTAACCCTCACCCTATACCTCACCCTCACCTTCACCCTAACCCTAACCTAAACCTCACCCTAATCCTCATCCTCACACTAAACCTCACCCTAATCCTTACCCTCACCATAACCCTAAACCTAACACAAACCCTAATCCTAACCCTCTCCGACACCCTAAATCTCACCCTAACCTGAACCCAAACCCTCACCCTAACCCTCTCCATCACCCTAAACCTCACCCTAACCCTAACCCTCACCCTAACTCTAACCCTAACACTCCCTAAGCCTCACCCTAGCCCTCTCCATCACCCTAAACCTCACCCTAACCCTAACCCTCACCCTAACTCTAACCCTAACACTCCCTAAGCCTAACCCTCACATTAACCCTCACCCTCAACCTAATCCTCACCCTAACAATAATCTTAACCCTTAACTAAACTAACCCCTCACCCTCACCCTCACCTCCACTCTAAACCTCACCCTCAAATTAGCCCTCACCCTAACCCTTTAACCTAACCCTCATCCTCACACTCACCCTCACCCTCAGCTTTACCATAAACCTAAATCTAATCCTAACACAAACCTTCACCCTCACCCTCACCCTTACCCTAAACCTAACCCTAAAGCTAACCCTCACCCTCACCCTAACCCTCACCCTAACCCTAACACTAACCATAACCCTCACCCTCGCCTTCACCCTAACCCTAAACCTAACCCTAACCGTCAACCTAACCCTAACCCTCAAACTCAAACTCACTGTCAGCCTAACCCTCACCGTAAACCTAACCCTAAACCACACCCTAACCCTCACACTCACCGCAACCCTCCCCCTAACCGTAACCCTCACCGAAACCTCACCCTAGCCCTAACCCTAACCGTAACCCTAACCCTCACACTAATCCTCACCCTCACCCTAACCCTGAAGCTAACCCTAAAAGTCATCCTCACCATAACCCTCAACCTAACCCTTAGCCTCAACATGAAACTAAGCCTAACCCTAACCCTAACACTCACTATAACCCTTACCCTAACCCTAACCCTCACCCTAACTCTAACCCCAACTCTCATCCTCACCCTAACCATCACACTAACCCTCACCCTCAACCTCAATGTCACCCTAAACCTTACCCTCACCCTAGTCATCACCCTAAACCTGACCCTAATCCTAAACATAATTTTCAATCAAACCCTCACCTGACCGTAACCCTTACCCTAATGCTAACACTAAACCTCACCCTTACCCTCACCATAACTGTAATCCTAAACCTAACCCTCACACTAAACCTAACCCCCATTCTTATGCTAACCCTAAACCTAACCCTAACCCTAACAATAACCCTAAACCTAACCCTAACCCTAATCCTAACACTAACCCTCACCGAAACCCTAAACCTAACCCTAAAACTCACCCTAATCCTAATCCTAACCCTAATACTCAATCTCACCGTCACCCTCACCCTAAACCTGACTCTCAACCTCACCCTAACCCTCACCTTCAGCCTAAACCTAACCCTTAACCTAACCCTAACCCTCACCCTCACCCTAACTCTCACACTAACCCTAAGCCTAACCCTCACACTAACCCTCCCCCTCAACCTCAATATCACTCTAAAACTTACACTCACCCTAGTCATCACCCTAAACCTAACCCTAACCCTAATCATAATTTTCAACCTCACCCTCACCTGACCCTAAACCTAACCCTAATTCTAACACTAAACCTCACCCTCAGTCTCACCCTAACCTTAACCCTAACCCTAACCCTCACGCTAAACCTAACCCTCACACTTACGGTAACGCTAACCCTAACCCTAACCCTAAACCTAACAATAAACCTAAACCTAACCCTAACCCTAATCGGAACACTAACCCTCACCCTAACCCTCAACCTCACCCTAATCCTCACCCTAACACTAACCCTAACCCTTACGTAACCGAAACCCTCTTCCTCACCCTCACCCTAACACTCACCGTCACCATAGCCCTGACAATAACCCTAAACCTAACCCTAACGATCACACTCACTCTTACCCTCTCCCTCACACTCAGCCTAAACCTAACCCTTAACCTAATCCTAACCCTCACCCTAACCATCACTCTCACCCTCACTGTAACTCTAACCCTAACCCTAACTCTCAACCTCACCCTCACCCTATCCCTAACCCTCAACCTAACCCTAACCCTTACCCAATCTCTAACCCTAAACCTCTCCCTCACCAAAAAACTAAACCTAAACCTAACCCTCACCCTAACCTTTATCCTAAACCTAACACTAACCCTAAACCTCAACCTCACCCTAAAGCTCACCCTAACCCTTACCTTCACCATATCCCTAACACTAACCCTAACCCTAATCCTCACACTAACCCAAACCGTAACCCTAACCCTAACCCTCACCCTAATGCTCAACCTAACCCTAACCCTCACCCTCGCCCTAACCCTCAACATCACCCTAACCCTAACACTCAGCCATACCCTAAACCTCACCCTCATCTGAACCCTCACCCTCAACCTTACCCTAAACCTAACCCTAATCCTAAACATAACCCTCACACTTAACCTCACCCTAACACTAACGCTAATACTAACCCTTACCCTCACCCTAACCCTAACTCTCAGCTACACCCTAACTCTTAACCTCACCTGTACCCTCACCCTCACCCTAACCCTCACCTTTACTCTAACCCTAAACGTAATCCTAAACTTAACCCTGACTCTCATCCTCACTCTAAACCTAACCCTAACCCTATCCCTAAACCTAACCCTCACCCTAACCCTCACCTTAAACCTAACTGTAACCCTAACCCTCTACCTCACCCTAAACCTCACCCTAACCCTTATGCTCACACTAACCCAAACCCTAACACCAACCCTAAGCCTCAAAGTAACCCTAACCCTCAGTCTAACTCTAAACATAACCTCACATTAACCCTCACCCTAACCCTTACCCTCACCCTAACGCTAACCCTAACCCTAAACCTCCCCTCACACTAACCCTCACCATCACCCTAACCCTCACCCTAAGCCTAAACCTCACCCACAACCTAACCCTAAAACTCACCCTCAAGCTAAACCCTAACCCTCAACCTAAACCTAAGCATAATCCTCACCTTAAACCTAATCCTCACCCTCACCCTAAGCATAACCCTAACCCTAAAACTAATCCTAAACCTAACCCTCACTGTCACTCTCACCCTAACCTAACCCTACCCCTAACCCTAATCCTAAACCTAACCCTCACCCTCACACTCACCCTAAACCTAACCCTAACCCTAACCCTAATCCTAAACCTTACCCTCACCCTCACCCTCACCCTAAACCTAACCCTAACCCTAACCTTCACCGTCACCTTCACCCTAACCCTAACCCTAACAATAATGCTCACCGAAACACTCACCGTAACCCTAAACCTAATCCTCACCGTAAACCTAAAGCTAACCCTAAACCTCACTCTCACCCTAACCTTCACCCTAACCCTTATTCTCATACTAACCCTAACCCTAACCGTCACCCTGACCCTCACCTTAAACCTTACCCTAATCCTATCCCTCACCCTAATCCTTACCCTCTTGCACACCCTAAACCTCACCCTAACCTGAAGCCTAACCTCACCCTAGCCCTCACCCTCACCCTAAACATCACCCTAATCCTAACCCACACCCTAACTCTAACCCTAACACTCCCTAACCCTACCCCTAACATTAACCTCAGCCTCAACCTAATCCTCACCCTAACAATAACCCTAACCCTTACCTAAGCAAAACCCTCACACTCACACTCACCCCCACTCTAAACCTCACCCTCACACTAGCCCTCACCCTAACCCTCACACTTACCCTAACCTTCACACTAAACCTAACCGTACCTCTCAACCTAACCCTCACCCTCACCCTCAGCCTATCCCTCATGCTAACCCTAATTGCATCTCTAACTCTCAACCTCACCCTCACCCTAACCCTAACCCTAACCCTAATCTTCACCCTCACCCTTATCATAATCCTAAGCCTTACCATAACCCTAACACAAATCGTTAACCTTACCCCCACCCTCACCCTCACACTCACCCTAAACCTCACCCTCACCGTAGCCCTCACCCTAAACCTAAACCTCACCCTAACCCTAATCCTAAACCTCACTCTTACACTAACCCTAACACTAACTCTAAGAATAACCTACCCTAACCCTAATCCTAACCCTAACCCTCACCCTAACCCTAACCCTAACCCTAAAACTCAGCCTAAAACTAATCCTAACCCTAACCCTCACCCTCACTGTCACAGTCACCTTAACCCTGACCCTCAACCTCACCCTCACCCTAACCCTCACACTAAACCTAACCCTCACCCTAACTCTAACCCTAACCCTCACAGTCACTCTCACACACAGCCTAACCCTTAACCAAACCCTAATCCTAACCCTAAACCTCACACTCACCATAACCCTAACCCTAAAAATAATGCTCAACATCACCCTCACCCTCACACTTACCGTAATCCTCACCCTCAACCTCACCCTCACCCTAACCCTCACCGTCACCCTAAATTTCACCCTAACCCTATCCCTCATCCTAACCCCAAACTTAACCCTAAACCTAACCCTCACCCTAACCCTAACCCTAACCCTAACCTTAACCCTCACCCTAACCCTCATCCTAACCCTAACCCTAATCCTCAACCTAAACCTAACCCTCACGCTCACCCTCAGCCTGAGCTAAACCCTAACCCTAACCCTAATCCTAAACCTAATCCTCACACCCTCACTCACCCTAAAACTAACCATAACCCTAATGCTAACCATCACCCAAACCTCAAACTAAAAATAACCCTAAACCTAACAATAACTGAAACACTAACCCTAACCCTAATCCTAACCCTAACCCTCACACTAATCCTAAGCCTAAACCTGTAACTCACCCTAACCCTAACCGTAACCCTCACCCTAACACTAACCCTCACCCTAAACTTCATCCTAACCCTAACTCGCACCCTAAGCTTCAACCTAACCCTCACCCTAACCCTAACCCTACCCTCAAATTAACCCTCATCCTAACCGTAACCCTAACCCTTACCCAAACCCTTTCCCTCACCCTCACACTCATCCTCACCCTCAGCCTAACCCAAACCCTAAACCAATCTTAAACCTAACTCTCACCCCCTCCCTCAACTTAATCCTAACCATAACCCTAATGCTAACCCTCACAGTCACACTTAACTTAAACCTAACCCAAACCCTAAAAATAACTGTAACCCCAACCCTAACCCTAATCCTAACCCTAACCCTCACTCTCAGCCTCAACAAAACTCTAACCATCACCCAAACCTCAACCTGACAATAACCCTAAACCTAACAATAACTGAAACACTAACCCTAACCCTAATCCTAAAGTTAAAACTCACCCTCACCCTATCCCTAAACCTAAACCTTACCCTAATCCTCAACCTCACCCTATTGCTAAACCTAAACCTCACCCTCACCCTAAACCTCATTCTAACTCTAAAGCTCACTATAACCCTAACGCAAATGCTAACCCTAATTCTCAACCTCAACCTAAACCTCACACTAAACCTAACCGAAACCCTCACCCTCACCCTCCCTCTCACCCTCACCCTAACGCTCACCCTCACCCTAGCCCTCGCCCTAACCCTAACCCTCAACCTAACCCTAACCCTCCCCCTCACCCTCACCCTAACGCTAACCAAAGAATAACCATTACCCTAAACCTAACACTAACCGTAATGCTAACCCTAAACCTCACCCTCAATCTAGACCTCAGCCTAACCCTATCCCTCAACCTAACCCTAACCCTCAACCTCACCTTCACCTTCACCATAACCATAAACCTAACCCTCACCCTCACCCTAACCCTCAGTGTAAACCTTACTCTCACCCTAATCCTAAACTTAATCCTACCCCTCACCCTAACCGTAACTCTCAATCTCACCCTCACCCTCAGCCTAAGCCTAAGCCTAACCCTAACCCTAATCCTAAACCTTACCCTATCCTTTACCCTAACCCTAACCCTTACCCTCACCCTAAACCTCACCCTAAAACTAAGGCAAACACTAACCCTCACCCTAATCCTAACCCTGATCTTAAACCTTATCCTCACACTAACCCTAACCCTAAACCTAACCCTAACACTAACCCTAACCCTCACCCTAACCCTAACCCTACCCCTTACCCTACCCCTCACCCTAAACCTAACATTAACTCTAACTCTCACCCTAAACATAACCCTAACCCTCACCCTCACCATAACCCTCACCGTCACCCTAACCATCACCCTAATATTGAACCTCATTCACACCCTAACCCTCACCTGAAACCAAACCCTAAACCTCACCCTAACCCTCATACATACCCTAAACATCACCCTATCCCTAACCCTCACCCTAACCCTAACCTTACCCCTTTCATTCAACCCCATCCTCGCCCTCAGCCTAACCCTAAACCTAACCCTAACACTCACCCTAAAACTCACCCTAACCTTAACCCTAACCCTCACACAAGCCCTCACCCTAACCCTAACCCTAATCCTAACCCTAACACTAAGCCTCACCCTCTCCCTCAGCCTAACCCTAACCCTAACCGTAATCCTAACAATAAACCTCACTCTCACCCTAACCCTAACCCTCACCGTCACCCTCAGCCTCACACTCACCCTAACCCTCACCCTCACACCCAAACCTCACGCTCACCCTCAACATCACCCTAAACATCACCCTAACCGTAACCCTCACCCTAACCCTAACCCTCTCCCTAAACCTCACAATAACCCTAAGGCTAACCCAAACCCTCAACCTCTTCCTAACCCTCACCATAACCCTTATCCTCACACTAACCCTAACCCTAAACTTCACACTAACCCTAACCCTAACCCTCACGCTAACCCTCACACTAACCCTAACCTTCACCCTAACTGTCACCTTAAAGATAATGCTAACCCACACCCTCACCCTAACCCTCACCGTCACCCTAAACTTCACCCTAACCCTCAACCATAACCTAATCCTCACCTGAACCCGAACTCTTTCCCTCACCCTAACCCTCACCCTCACCCTAAACATCAACCTAAACCTAACCCTCACCCTAACTCTAACCCTAACACTCACCCTAACCCTAAACCTCACACTAACCCCCAAACTCAACCTAAACCTCACCCTAACAATAACGCTAACCCTTACCTAACCAACACCCTCACCCTCACTCAAGCCCTCACCTTAACCCTCACGCTAACTTTAAGCCTAACTCTCACCCTCAACCCCAGAATAACCCTAACACTCAAACTCACCCTCACCGTCAGGCTCAGCCTAATCCAAACCCTAACCCTAATCCTAAACCTAACCCCCAACCTCACCCTAACCCTAACCCTAACCCTAACGCTAACCCTCACCCTCACACTCACCCTCACCCTAACTCTCAACCTCAACCTCACACTCACCCTAACCCTCACACTTACCCTAACCCTCATCCTAAACTGAACCCGAACCCTCTCGCTCACCCTCATCAAACCCCCAACCTCAGCCAAACCTAATCCTGACCCTAATCCTAACCCTAAACCTCACACTCACCCTAACCCTCATCCTAACCCTAATTCTAAACCTCAACCTAACCCTAACCAACACCCTAATCCTCACCCTAACCCTCATCCTCACCCTAACCCTCATCCTAAACTTTAACCTCACACTAACCCTAAACCTAACCCTAACCCTCAAACTAACCCTAAGGCTCACCCTAATCATAAACCTACCTCTCAACCTAAACCTCACCCTAACATTCACCCTAACCCTAACCCTAAACCTCACCCTCACCCTAACCCTCACCGTCACCCTAACCTGACCCTAACCCTAAACCTAACCCACATCCTAAACCTCACCCTCACCTGAACCCTCACCCTAACCTGAACCCTCACCGTAATCCTCACCCTAAACCTAACCCTAACCCTAAACCTTACCCTAACCCTATCCCTAACTCTAACCCTCACCCTCACCCTAACCCTAACCCTAACCCTCACACTAACCCTCACATTCAACCTAATCCTCACCCTAACAATAATGCTAACTCTTACCTAACTGAAACCCTCACCTTCACCCTAATTCTCACCCTATCCCTCACCCTAACCCTAGCCCTCAATTTAACCCTAACCCTAGCCCTAACCCTTACCTTCAGCTGCACCCTCACTGTCACCCTCAGCCTTACCATAACCCTAAGCCAAGTCGTAACCCTTACCCTCAACCTCACCCTCACAGTCACCCTAAACCTCACCCTCGCCGTAGCCCTCACGCTAAACCTAAACCTCCCCTTAACCCTAACCCTAAATCTCACTCTTACCCTAACCCTAATCCTAGCCCTAACAATAACCCTAACCCTAACCCTAATCCTAACCCTAACCCTCACCCTAACCCTAACCCTAATACTAACCCTAAACCTCACCCTCACTGTCACAGTCGCCCTAAATCTGACCCTCAACCTCATCCTCACCCTAACCCTCACACTAACCCTAACACTCACCCTAAGCCTAACCCTAAAGCTCACCCTCACACTCAGCCTAACCCTTAACCAAACACTAACCTAACCCTAATCCTCACACTCAACCTAACCCTAACAATAACCCTCACCATCACCCTCACACTCACCCTTACCCTAACCCTCACCCTCAACCTTACCCTCACCTTAACCCTCACCGTCACCCTAAAATTCACCCTAACCCAAACCCTCACCCTAACACAAAAAATTAACCCTAATCCTAACCCTCATCCTAACCCTCACCCTAACCCTAAAACTACCCCTCACCCTAACCCTCATCCTAAACATAACCCTAATCCTCACCCTAACCCTAACACTCACCTTCACACTCACCTTCAGCCTCAGCCTAACCCTAACCCTAACCCTAATCCTAAACCTAAACCTCACCCCCTCATTCAGCCAAACACTCACCATAACCCTAATGCTAACCCTCACACTCACCTCAACCTAACCGTAACCATAACACTAACAATAACTGAAACCCTAACCCTAACCCTAATCCTAACCCTAACCCTCACTCTAACCCTAAACCTAACCCTATAACTCACAATAACCCTAACCCTAACCCTCCCCCTAACACTAACCCTCACCCTAACCCTACCTCTAACCCTCACCCTAAACCTCACCCTAACCCTAACACTAACCCTCACCCTAACCCTCATCCTAACCATAACTCTAACCCTTACCCTAAACCTAACCCTCACTCTCACCCTCACCCTCAGCCTAACCCACACCCTAACCCTAATCTTAAACCTAAACCTCACTCCCTCTCTCACCCTAATCCTAACCATAACCCTAATGCTAACCCTCACACTCCCACTCAACTTAACCCTAACCCTAAACCTAAAAATAACTGTAACCCTAACCTTAAATCTAATCCTAACCCTAATCCTCACCCTCAGCCTCACCAAAACTATAACCCTAACCCTAATCCTAAACCTAACACTCACCCTCAACCTCACCCTAACACTCATCCTCAAACTCACCCTATCCCTATACCTAACCCTAACCTTCACACGAACCCTAACCCTCACCCTATCCCTAACCCTAAACCTCACCCTTATCCTCATGCTAACCCTAACCCTAATGCTAACCCTCACCCGAATCCTAACCCTAAACCTAACCCTCACACTCACACTAACCCTCACCCTCACCCTAACACTGAGCATCACCCTAAAACTCACCCGAGACCTAACCCTCACCCACACACTAACCCTCACACCCACCCAATACCTCACCCTCACCAGAACCTTCACCCTCAACCTAACCCTCAACCTCAACCTAAATATCACCCTAAACCTAACCCTCACCCTAACCCCAACCCTAACCCTGACCCTAAACTTAAGCTTCACCCTCAATCTAACCCTCACCTTCACCCTAACCCTAACCCTAACCTTAATAATAACCCTAACCCTAACCCTAACCCTGACCCACACTCTAACCCTCACCCTAAACCTAACACTAACCCTCACCCTCACTCTCAACTTAACACAAAACCTGACCTGAACCCTCACCCTAAACCCAACCCTTACCCTAAACCCAAACATACCCCTCACCCTAACCCTCACCCTCACCCTCACCCTCACCCTAACCCTCACCCTAAACCTAACCCTAATCCTAATCCTCAAACTATACCTAACCCTAACACTCACCCTAACCCTAATCCTTAACCTAACCCTAACCCAACACTCACACTAACGCTAACACTAACACTAACCCTCACACTCAACCTCAACCTAACCCTAGCCGTAACCTTTACCCTAATCCTAAACCTAACACTCACCCTCATCCATATCCTCACCCTCATACTCAACCTCACCCTAAGCCTCAAACTAACCCTAACACTCACCCTAATCCTAACCCTCACCCTCACACTCAACTTCACACTAACCCAAACCTAACCCTATCCCTAACCGTCACATTCACCCTAAACCTAATCCTCACCGTCACCCTCACCCTCACCCTCACCCTCAACCTCAACCTCACGCTAACCCTCACCCTCACCCTAAACATCACCCCAATCCTAACGCTCACCCTAACCCTAATCTTAACCTTCACCCTCACCCTCACCCTCACCCTAAGCCTAACCCTAACCATAACTCAAATCCTAAACCAATCCTCACCCTCACTCTCACCACAACCCTAAAACTAACCCTCACCCGCACCCTCAAACTAACCCTAAACCTAAACCTAACCCTCACACTAACTCTAAACCTTACCCTAACCCTCACCCTACCCCTAAACCTAACCCTCACACTAAACCTCACCCTAACCCTCACACTAACCTTAACCCTCACCCTAAACCTAACATAACCCTCACGCTCACCCTCTCCCTCACCCTCCCCATCAGCCTAATCCTAAACCTAACCCTAATCCTAAGCCTAACCCTTACCCTCACCCTAACCCTCAACCTAACCTTTAACCTCACATTAACCCTAACCCTAACCCTAACCTTCACACTAACCCTATCTTTCACCCTAACCCTAACTCTACCCCTCAACATAACCCTCACCCTAACCCTAAACCTCACCCTAACACTCACCCTAAACCTAACCCTAACCCTCACCCTTAACCTAACCCTCACATTACCCTAACCCCACACTAATCCTAACCCTAACCCACACCCGAACCCTCAACCGAACCCGAACCCTCAGATTAACCCGAACACGAACCCTCACCCTAACCGTCAGCCTCACCCTAAACATCACCCTAACCCTAACCCTCACTCTAACCCTAACCCTAAACCTAACCCTAAACCTAACACACAACCTAACCCTCACCCTCACCCTAATCCTCAGCCTAACTCTAACCTTCACACTAACCCTGAACCTTATCCTAACCCTAACCCTAACTGTAACCCTCACCCTAAACCTAAACCTCACCCTAACCCTCGACCTAACCGTAACGGTATCCCTAACCCTCACTTCACCATAACTCTAACCCTAAACCTTACCCTATCCCTCACCCTAAACCTAACCCTAATCCTAAACCTCAACCTAAACTTAACCCTAACCCTCACCCTAACCCTAATCCTTACCCTAACTCTAACCCCAACACTCACCCTAATGCTAACCATAACACTAACCCTCACCCTCACCCTCAACCTAACCCTAACCCTAAACCTAATCCTAACCCTCACCCTCACCATCTCCCTCACCCTAATCCTCACCCTCAATCTCACCTTCACCCTAACCCTCAAACTAACCCTAACCCCCACACTAATCCTAACCCTCACCCTCAACCTCAACTTCACCCTAAGCTTAAAACTAACCCTAACCCTAACCCTAACCGTCACATTCACCCTAAACTTAATCCTCACCGTCACCATCACCCTCACCCTCACCCTCAACCTCACCCTCACCCTAACCCTCACCCTCACCCTAAACATCACCCTAACCCTAACGCTCACCCTAACCCTAATCTTAAGCCTAACACTAATCCTAACCCTCAACCGAACCTTTATCCTCATACTAACCTTAACTTTAACTCTAAACCTAAGCCTAACCCTCTCCCTAACACTAACCTTACCCCTCACCCTAACCCTCACCCTGACCTTAACCCTAACACTCACCATCACCCTCACCATTACCCTAACCCTAACGCTAAACCTCACACTCACACTCACCCTAACCCTAACCCTATCCCTAACAATAACACTAACCCAAACCATAACCGTAATCCTAATAATAACACTCACCCTAACCCTAACCCTAACACTCACCCTAACCCTAATCCTCACCATAAACCTCACTCTAACCCTAATGCTAACCCAAACCCTCCCCCTCACCCTAACCATTATGCTCACACTAACACTAACCCTATGCATAATCCTAACCCTCACACTAACCCTAACCCTACCCGTCCCCCTAACCGTCCCCCTAAACCCAACCCTAAAACTAACCCTCACCCTAACCATAATATTAACCCTAACCCTCATCCTCACCGAAACCTCACCAGAACCCGAACCATCCCACTCACCCTAACCCTCAGCCTCAACCTAAACATCGCCCTAACAGTAACCCTCACCCTAATCCCCACCGTAACCGTCACCCTCACGCTACACCTCACCCTATCCCTAACCCTCAACCTCACCCTCACCCTCACCCTAAGCCTAACCCTAACCCTAACCCTAATCCTAAACCAAACTTCACCCTCATCCTCACACTAACCCTAAAACTAACCCTCACCAGCACCCTAAACCTAACTCTAACCCTTACCATAAACCTCACACTAACCCTAACTTTTAAACTTACCCTAACCCTACCCCTTAACCTAACCATCACCCTAACCCTAACCCTCACCCTAACACTCACCCTAACCCTAACCCCAACCCTCACCCTTACCCTAACCCTCACTGTTACCCTAACCCCACCCTAACCCTAACCCTAACTCTAAACCTAAACCTAACCCTAACCCTCACCCTAACCCTCGCCCGAACCCTAACGCTAACCCTATCCCGCACTTCACCCTAACCCGAAACCTAAGCCTAACCCTAAACCTCACCCTAATGCTAAACCTTACCCTAACCCTAACCCTAAAACTAACACTCACCCGAACACTAACCCTAGCCTTAACCGTCACCCTATCCCTAACGCTAACCCTAACCCTCACCCTCAACCTAACCCTCATCCTAGCACTTATCCTCACACTAAACCTAACCATAATCCTAACCCTAACCATCACATTAACAGTAACCCTCACCCTAACCCTAAACCTACCCGTCAATCTAAACCTCACCCTCACCCTAACCTTAAACCTAACCCTCACCAAAAAACTAACCCTAAACCGCACACTCACTCTAAAGTTCACCATCACTCTAAACCTCACCCTAACCCTCACTCTCACCCACAACCTTACCCTCACTCTCAACCGAACCCTAACCCTCAGCCTAACCCTTACTCTCACCTTAAACATCACCCTAACCCTACCTCTCACCCTAATTGTAACCCTAGCCCTCACCCAAGCCCTAACCCTCACACTAACCCTCACGCTCAATTTAAAACTCACCCTAACAATAACCCTATACCTTACCTAAATGAAACCCTCACCCTCACCCTCACTCTCACGCTAAACCTCACCCTCAACCTAGCCCTCAACCTAACCCTAACCCTAAACCTAAACCTTACCCTCAACCTCACGCTCGCCCTCAGCTTAACCCTAACCCTAACCCTAAACCTAACACTCACCCTCACCCTCTCGCTCACCCAAAACCAAACCCTAATTCCTAACTCTAACACTCAACCTCACCCTAACGCGAACCCTAATCTTTAACCTTTCACTAACCCGAACTCTAATCCTAACCCTATCCTTCACAGTAAACTTAACCCTCACCTTAACCCTAACCATACTCCTCACCCTCACCCTAACACTAACCCTAAACCTCACCCTCACCTTAACCCTCACCTTCACCCTAACCCTAAATCAAACCCTAATGCTAACCACCACCCTAACCCTCACCCGAACCCGAACCCTCATCCTCACCCAAACCCTCACCCTCACCATAAACATCACCCTAACCTTTATACTCATACTAACCCTAATTCTAACCCTAAACCTAACCCTCACACTAACCCTAACCTTTCCCTAATCCTAATCCTACCCCTCACCCTAACCCTCACCCTAAACCTAACACTAACCCTAACCCTCAGGCTAACCCTAACCCTATCCCTTACCCTCACCCTAACCCTCACCGTCACCTTAACCCTCACAATAAACCTAACACTAACCCACACCCTAACCCACACCCTCAACCAAACCATCATCCTCACCCGAACCCTCACCCTCACCCTAACCCTAAGCCTCACCCTAAACATCACCCTAACCCTAACCCTCAAACTAACACTCACCCCCACCCTAATCCTCATCCTAACCCTAAACCTAATCCTTGCCTAACCGAAAACCTAACCCTCAAAATCACCGTAAACCTTACCCTCACCATGGCCCTCAACCTAAATCTAAAGCTCACCCTAACCCTAACCCTAAACCTCACCCTCACCCTCACACAAAACCTAACCCTAACCCTAAACCTCAGCCTATCCCTAACCCTTAACCTTACCCTAACCCTAACCCTCACACTCACCCTAACCCTCACCCTAATTCTAAACCTAATCCTAACCCTAAATTTCACCCTCACAGTTACCGTCACCCTCAGCCTAACCCTAACCCTAACCCTAATCCTCACCCTCATCCTCACCCTCACCCTCACCCTAAACTTAACCTTGAGCCTAACACTAATCCTAAAATTTACTCTCACCCTAATCCTAACAATAACCCTAAACCTAACCCTAACCCTAATCCTAACCCTAACCCTCAAACTTATCCTAAACCTAACCCTAAAAGTTACCCTAAACCTAATCCTAACCCTATCACTCACCATCACCCTCACCCTCACCCTAACCCTCACTCTCACCCTCACCCTCACCCTCAGCCTAAACCTAAACATAACCCTCATCCTAACCCTAACCCTCAACCTAAACCTCACCCTAACCATAACCATAACATTTAACCTCACCCGAAGTCCAACCCGAACCTGAAACCTCACACTAACCATAACTATAACGCAAACCCTAACCCTCACAATAACCCAAACCCTCAACTTAACCCTAACCGTACCCCTCACCCTAACCCTCAGCCTAAACCTAACCCTAACCCTAAGCATCACCCTCACCCTAACCATTACCCTCACCCTCACCCGAACCCTAACTCACCCTCAACCCAACCCTAACCCTAACCCACAAACTAACCGTCACCCTCAGGCGAACCCTCACTGGAAGTCGAACCCTCAATCTAACTTCAACCCTCAGCCTCACCCTAAACACCACCCTAAACCTAACCCTCACTCAAACACTAACCCTAACCCACATCCTAACCCTAACCCTCAACCTAAACCTCACCCTCACCCTAATCTTCACCCGAACCCTAACCCTAACGCTTTCCTAAACGAAACCCTCACCCTCACCCTCAACCTAACCCTCAACCTAATCCTAACCCTAACCATCACCCTCACCCTCACCCTCACAGTAACCCTAACCCTAACCCTAACCCTCACCCTAACCCTCACCCTAACCCTAACGTTAAACTAACCCTCACCCTAACCCTACACTTCACACTAACCCTAACCCTCAGCCTAAACCTAAACCGAATCCTAACTCTAAACTTCACCGTCACCCTCACTGTAACCCTCCGCCTAACCCTAAACCTAACCCTAATCCTAACCCTAACCCTCACCCTCACCCTAAACCTAACCCTAACACTAACCCTAAACTTTACTCTCTACCTAAACCTAACAATAATCCTAACCCTAACCCGAACCCTAAACCTAAACCTAACCCTCAACATAACGCTAAACCTAACGCTAAAATTCAACCTAACCCTAATCCTAACCCTAACACTCACTATCACCCACAAACTCACCCTAACCCTCAACCTCACCCTCACCCTCACCCTCAGCCTAAAACTAACCCTAAACCTAATCCTAACCCTAACCATCAACCTCACCCTAACCCTAAGCCTAAACCTAAGCCTCACCATCACTGTCACCCTCACCATTACCTTAACACTCACCCTCAACCTCAACCTCACCCTAAGCAGTACTCTCACCCTAACCCTCACCCTAACCCTAACCATAACCCTCATCCTAAACCTAACCCTCACCCTAATCCTCACCCTAACCCTAACCATAACACTTACCCTAACCCTCACCCTAACCCCCACCCTAACCTTCAACCTCAAACTAACCCTAACTCTAAACCTAACCCTAACCCTCACACTAACACGAAACCTCAACCTAACCCTAACCCTACCCCTCACCCTAACCCTAACCCTAACCCTCACCCTCAGCCTAACCCTAACCCTCACCCTCACCCTAACCCTCACTTTCACCCTAACCCTAACCCTAACCAACAAACTAACCGTAAGCCTCAACCGAGCTCTCACCCTCACCCGAACGCTCAATCTCACCCCAACCGTCAGAATCACCCTAAACATCACCGTAACCCTAACCCTCACTCTAACCCTAATCCTAACCCTCACCCTAACCCTAACCCTCAACCTAAACCTCAACCTCACCCTAAACCTCACCCTAACCCTAACCCTAACCCTTACCTAAACGAAACCCTCACCCTCACCCTCATTATCACCCTAACGCTCACACTAAACCTAACCCTAACACTCACCCTCACCCTCACCCTCACAGTAACACTAACCCTAAACCTAACCGTCATCCTAACCCTCACCCTAACCGTAACTCTAACCTAACCCTCACCCTAACCGTCTCCCTAACCCTAATTCTTAACCCTAACCCTTATCTCCCCCAACCCTCACTGTAACACTTACCCTCAACCTAACCCTAACCCAAACCCTAACCCTCACAGTCACCTTAATCCTCACCATTACCCTAACCCTCATCCTTACCCTAAACCTTAGCCACACCCGATCCCTCAACATCACCCGAACCCTAACACTCACCCTAAACCTCACCCATACACTAAACCTCAGTCTAACTCTAACCCTCACCAAAACCGTAATGCTAAACCTCACCCTAACACTAACCGTCACAAAAACCCTCACCCACAACCTAATCCTCACCCTAACAATATCCCTAATACTTACCTAACCGAAACACTTACCCTCACCCTCACCCTCACCCAAAACCTCATCCTCATCCTAGGCCTCACACTAACCCTAACCCTAACCCTAACCCTTAACCTCACCCACACTCTCCCCCTCCCCCTCAGCCTAACCTTAACCCTGACCCAAATCTCACGCTAACCCTCACACCCACCCCAACCCTAACCCTAAACCTTACCCTAACAATAAACTTAACCCTAAACCTAAACATAATCCTATCCCTAACCCTCACCCTATACCTTAACCTAACGCTAAAACCCACCCTAACACCAATTCGAAACCTAACCCTCACCCTAAAACTAACCCTCACCCTAACCCTAACCCTAACACTCACCTTAACCCTAAACCTCACCCTAAACCTAACGGTAACCCTAACCCTCACCCTCAACTTAACCCTCACCCTAACCCTTATTCTCACACTAACCCTAATCCTAACCCTAACCCTCACACTAACCCTAACCCTCACCCGAACCATAACCCTACCCCTCACACTAACCCTTACCCTAACTCTGACCCTAATACTAACCCTCACCATAACCCAACCCTAACATTAACCCTCACACGCACCCTCCCCCGAACCCTCACCCTAACCCTCACCCTCACCCTAAAAGTCACCCTAAAGCTAACACTCACCCTAATCCTATCCCTAACCCTCACCCTAACCATAATCCTCAACCTAATGCTCACCCTCACCCTAATCTTCACCATAACCCTAACCCTAACTCTTACATAACCAAAACCCTCACCCTCAAACTCACCCTCACCCTAACCCTCACCCTCTCCCTACCCCTCACCCTAACCTTAACTCTCACCCTAAACATAACACTTACACTCACACTAAACCTTAGCTTAACCCTAAACCTCATCCTATCCATCAACCTAAATCTAACCGTAACCCTAACGCTCACCCTAAAGCTCAAACTAACCCTAACCTTCAACATCACCCTAACCCTCACCCTCACGCTCACCCTCACCCTAACCCTCACCCTAACCCTTATTCTCACACTAACCTTAACCCTAATCCTGACCCTAATCCGAACATTCACCCTCACTCTCACCCTAAACCTAACCTTCATCCTAATCTTAACACTAACCCTCAACTGCACACTCACCCTAACTCTAACCCTAACCCTAACCCTCACTCTCACCCACATCCTAACCCTAAACCTAACCCTAACCCTAACCCTAAAGCTCACACTAACCCTAATCCTCACCCTATACCTATCTCTAAACTTAACCCTAACCCTAACCCTCACCCTCAACCTAACCCTAATGATAACCCTAACCCGCACCCTCACTCTAAACCTCACACTTATCCTTACCCTCACCCTAATCCCAACCCTCATCCTCACCCTAACCCTCACCTTAACCCTTACCCTCACCCTAACGACCACCCAAACCCTAACCCTAAACCTAACCCTAACCCTCACCCTAACCCTCACCCTAACCCTCATAATAACCTTAACACTAACCCTAAACCTCACCCTATCCCTAACCCTCAAACTCACCCTAAAACTCACCGTAACCCTTACCATCACCCTAACCCTAACCCTAACCCTAAGCTTAACACTCACACTAAACCAAAAGCTCACCCTCAGCCTAACCCTCATCCAAAACCTAACCTAAACCTAAACCTAAATTGCACCCTAACCCTAAACCTCACCCTAAGCCTCAGTCTCAGCCTAACCCTATACCTAACCCTAATCCTAACCTTAACCCACAACCTCAGATTCACCCTAACTCTAACCATAACATTAATCTTAAACCTCACCCTCACCCTCACCCTAACCCTAACCCAAACTCTCACCATAACCCTCAGCCTAAACCTAACGCTAAACCTCACCCTCACCCTCACCCTAAACCTCAGCCTAACCGTTAAACTGACTAAAACCCTGACCCTAACCTTAACTTTAATATGCACCCTAACGAAAACCCTCACCCAAAACCTAACACTCAAGGTGACCCGAATCCTCAACCGAACCCTTACACTCACGCTAACCCTAACCCTAACCCTAATCCTATACCTATCCCTCACCTAACCTTAACCCTAACCCTAACCTTAACCATCACCCTCACCCTAATATTCACCATCATCCTAAATATCACCCTAAACCTAACCCTCAACGTATCCCTAACCCTAACACTCACCCTCACCCACACTCTAACCCTCACACTTACCCTAAACCTAACCCTCACCCTCACCCTCAACCTAACCCTAAACGTAACTCTAACTCTCACTCTAACCCTAACCCTTAACCTAACCCTAAACCTACCCCTCACACTAACCCAAACGCTCACCCTAACACTAACCGTAACGCTCAACCTAAACCTCACCCTAACGCTAAACCTCAACCTAAACCTAAACCTAACCTTCACCATAATCTTAACCCTAACCCTAATCCTCACCCTCACCCAAACCCTAACCCTCACCCTCACCCTAAACATCACCCTAACCCTAACCCTCACCCTAAACCTAACCCTAACACTCACCATAATCCTCACCATAACCCTAACGCTAATTCTAACCCTCAACCTAACTGTCACCCTATCCCTAACGCTAACCCTAGCCCTCACCCTGACACTAAACCTCATCCTAACACTTATCCTCACACTAAACTTAACCATAATCCTAACTCTAACGCTCACATTAACCCTAACCCTCACCATCACCCTAAACCTACCCCTCACCCTAAACCTCACCCTCACCCTAACCCTAACCCTAACCCTCACCCAAAACCTAACCCTAACCCACACACTCACCTTAAAACTCACCGTCACACTAAAACTCACCCTAATCCTAACCCTCACCCACACCCTAAACCTCACTCTCAACTGAACCCTAACCCTCACCCTAACACTAACCCTCTTTCTCACCATAAACAACACTCTAACCCTCACAATAAGCCCTAAGCTGATCCACACCCTAACCCTAACCCTCAACCTAACCCTCACCCTCAACCTAATCTTCACCCTCATCCTAATCCTAAAGCTTACCTAACCAAAAACCTCACCCTCACCCTCTCCATAACCCTCACCCTCAGCCTAGCCTTCACCATTACCCTAGCCCTCACCCAAACCCTAACCCTAACCCTCAACCTCACCCTAACCCTAACCCTCACCCTCACCTTAAACAGTTCCCTAACCCTAATCCTCACCCTAACCATAACCCTAAACCTCACCCCAAACCTAAACCTGACCCTAACCCTAAGGATAACCCTACCCAAAACTTCACCCTAACAATCACCCTAACCTTTAACCATACACTGAACTTACCTCTATCCCTAAACCTAACCCTCACACTAAACCTAAACCTCATCCTAACCCAAAACCTAACCCTCACCCTAATCCTTACCCTAACCCTAAACCTTACCCTGTCCCTCACCCTAAACCTAACCCTCATCCTCACCCTCACCCTAACCCTTATCTACCCCCTAACCCTCACAATAACCCTAAACATCACCCTAAACCTAACCCGAACCCTATCCCTCAGCCTCACCCTAAACATCACCCTAACCCTAACCTTCACTCTAACAATAACCCTAACCATCACCCTAATCCTTACCCTCAACCTAACCCTCACCCTCACCCTAATCCTCACCCTCACCCTAACTCTAACCCTTACCTAACAGAAAGCCTCATCCTCACCCTCACTCTCACCCTAAGCTCCCCCTAACCCTAACGCTAAACCTCAGACTCACTCTCAGCCTAACCCTAACACTAACCCTCACACTAACCCTCACCCTAAACCTAACCATAAACCTAACACTCATCCTAAACTTCACCCTAACCCTAACGCTAACCCTAACCCTTACCCTCATGCTAAACCTCACCCTAACCGTTACAATCAACCTAACCCTAACGCTAACACTCACACTAACCCTAACACTCACCATAACCCTAACCCTACCCATCACCCAAACTCTCACCGTAACCGTAACCTTAACCCTCACGCTAAACCTAAACCTTAACCTCACAGTCACCCTAACCCTCGCCATCACCCTAAAGCTCACACTAACCCTAACCCTCACCCACAGCCTAACCCTCAATTTTACCCTCACCCTAACTCTCACCCTAAAACTCACGCTCACCCTAAAATTCACCCTCACTCTAAACCTCAACCTAACCCTAACCGTCACCAAAATCCTAAACCTAACACTCACCCTTACCCTAACCCTCACACTAACCCTCACCCTCAACCTAATCCTCACCCTAACAATAACCCTAACCCTTAACTAAACGAAACCTTCACCTTAACCTCAACCTCACACTCTCCCTCACCCTAAACCTAAACCTAACCCTAACCCTAAACCTCACCTTCAACCTCTGAGTCCCCCGCAGCCTAACCCTAACCCAAACACTAATCCTAAACCTAACCTCCCCAACCCTAAACCTAAACCTAACCCTAACCTTAACGCTAACCCTCACCCTAACCCTCACCCTAACCCTCACCCTAACCCTAACCCTAAACCTAACAATAACCCTAATCCTAACCCTAATCCTAAGCCTAACCCTCACCCTAACCCTAACCCTCACTCTAACCCTAACCCTAACACTCACCCTAAACCTAATCCTCACCCTAAACCTCACCCTAAACCTAAGGCTAACCCTAACCCTAATCCTAAACCTAACCCTCACCCTAACCTTTATCCTCACACTAACCCTAACACTAACCCTAACCTTAACCCTCACACTAACCCTCACCCTCACCCTCACCCTAACCCTAACCCTAACTCTCATACGAACTCTCACTCTAACCCTAACCCTAATCCTAACCCTCACCCTAAACATAACAATAAGCCTAATCCTCACCCTCACCCTCAAACTCACCCTACCTCTCACCCTCACCCTAAACATCACCCAAACGCTAACTCTCACCCTAAACCTAACCCTAACCCTCACCCTCACCCTAACCCTCAAACTAAACCAAAACCTCATCCTAATCATCACCATAACACTAAACTTAACCCTTAACTAACAGAATCCCTCACCCTCACACTCACCCTCACTATAAATCTCACCCTCACCCAAGCCCTCACCCTAAACTTAACCCTCACCGTAACCCTAACAAGAATCCTCACTCTCACCCTACCCAGACCCTAACCCTAACCCTCACCCTAACACTCACCGTAACCCTAAACCTCACCCTAACCCTAAGCCTCACTCTATCCCTTACCCTAACCCTCACCATAACCCTAACCCTAACACTAACCCTCAACCTCACCCTACCACTCACCCTCACCCTCACCCTCATCCTAACACTCAACATAACACTTATCCTCACAATAACCCTAACCCTAACCCTAACTCTACATTTATCCCCACCCTCACCCTCACCCTAACTCTACCCCTAACCCTAACCCTCACCCTCAACCTCACCCTAACTCTAACCCTAAACTTAAGCATATTTCAAATCCAACACCCTCACCCTATATCTAACCCTAACCCTAAACCTATACCTCAACCTCACCCTCACTCTAACCATAACCCTAACCATAACCCTCCACCTAACCCTCACCGTCACCCTAATCCTCTCCCTAACCCTAACTCTTACGGAAACGAATCCCTCACCCTCACCCTCACTCTCACCCTAACCCTTACCCTAAACCTAACCCTAAACCTCACTCTCACCCTCAGCCTAACCCTAACCCTAACCCTAACCCTAACCCTCACCCTAACCCTCACAATAACCCTAAATCTAACCCAAACCCTAACACTCAATGTAACCCTCACCCTGAACCTAACGCTAATCCTAACCGTTACCCTCACCCTAACTCTCACCCTAACCCTTACCCTCACCTTAACCCTCATGCTGACTCTTACACTAACCCTAATTCTCACCCTAAATCTAACCCTAAACCTCACAGTCACCCTATCCCTCTCCGACACCCTAACACTCACCCTAACCCTAACCCTCACCCACACCCTAATGTTCAACCTCACCCGATCCCTAACGCTCACCCTAAAACTCACCATCTCCCTAAACCTCACCCTAAACCTAACCCTCACCGAAACGGTAACCCTAACATTCATGCTAACCCTAACCCTCACACTAACCCTCACACTCAACCTAATCCTCACCCTGACAATAAATATAACCCTTACCTAACAGAAACCCTCACCCTCACCCTCACCCTTACCCTCACTCTAGCCCTCAGCCTAACCCTAACACTAATCCTAAACCTACACCTCACCCCACCCTCACACTAACACTAACGCTGACCCTACCCTCACCCTCACCCTAACCCTAACCTTAACCCATACAATAACACTAACCCTAACCCTAAAACTGACACTAAACCACACCCTCAGCCTAAACACCACCCTAACACCAACCCTCACCCTAAACCTCCCCCTAACCCTCAACCTCAACCTAACCCTCAACCTAAACCTCACCCTCACCCTAATCCTCATCATAACCCTAACCCTAAACCTTACCTAACCGAAACACTCACAATCACACTCACCCTCACCCTAACCAACACCCTTACCCTAGCCTTCATCCTAACCTTATCCCTCACCCTAACTCTAACACTAAACCTCACCCTCAACCTTATCCTAAACCTAAACCTAACCCTCACACTAACCCTCACTCTAACCCTAACCCCAAACCTAACCCTCACCCTAAGCCTCATCCTAACCCTAACCCTCACCTTAACCCCACACTCTCACCCTAACTCTAATCCTAAACCTCACCCTCACCCTAATTCTAACCCTAACCCTAATCCAAATTCTAACCCTCAGTCTCACCCTCACTCTAACTCTAACCCTAACCCTAATCCTTACCCTCACTCTCACATTAAACCTAACCCTCACCCTAATCCGCACCCTAACCCTAACCCTCACCCCAACCCTAACGCCAACCATAAACCTCACCCTCACCTTAAATCTCACCCTAACCCTTAAACTCACCCTAAACCTAACCCTAAACCTAAACCTAATCCTCGCCCTAACCCTAACTCTCACCCCAAACCCAAAACTCAACCTTACCGAAAACCTCACCCTCACCCTTACACTCACTCTAACCCTAACCCTAAACCTAATCCTAAACCTAACCCTCACCCTAACCATCACCCTCACACTAACCCTAAACATCACCCTAAATATCACCCTAACCCTAAGCCTGACCTAACCCTAACACTCACCCTAACATTAACCCTCACCGTATCCCTCACCTTAACTGTAACGCTAAATCTAACCCTAATACTCACCATCACCCTAACACTCAGCGGAAACCTAAGCCAAACCCACACTCAAATCCTCACACTCACCCTAACACTCACACCCACCCGAACCCTCAACCTCACCCTAAACCTAAACCTAACACTCAACCTAACCCTAACCCTAACCCTAACCCTAAACCTAACCCTAACACTCACCCTAACCCTAACCCTAACCCTAATTTGAACACTGAACCTCACCCTCACTCTCACCCTAACTCTAATCCTAACCCTAACCCTCACCCTCACCCTAACCATAACCCTAATCCAAATTCTAAACCTACTCTCACCCTCAGCCTAACTATAACCCTAACCCTAACCCTAACTTTCACCCTCACCCTCACCCTAACCCTAACTGTCACCCTAACCTGCACCCTAACCCTAACCCTCACCCTAACCCTAACACCAACCATAACCCTCAACCTCACTATAAACCTCACCCTATCCCTTTAACTCACCATAACCCAAACCCTAACCATAACCATAATCCTCACCCTAACCCTAACTCTCACGCACAACCTAAAACTCAATCTCAACTTAAACCTCACCCTAACCCTAATGCTAACCCTAACCCTAACCCTCACCATCCCCCTAACACTCAGCCGAAACCTAACCCTCACCCACACTCTAAACCTCACGCTCACCTGAACACTCACACTCACCCGAACCCTCAACCTCACCTTAACCCTAATCCTAACACTGACCCAAACCCTAACCCTAACCCTAACCCTAACACTCACCCTAACCCTAACCCTAACCCTCACCCTCAACCTAACACTCACTGTCACGCTAACACTAATCCGTAACCTAATCCTCACCCAAACCCTGACCTTCACACTCTCACGAACACTCACACTCACCCGAACCCTCACCTTCACCCAAACCCTCATCGTCACCCTAAACATCACCCTAACCTTAACCCTCACCCTAACCCCAACACTACCAATCACCCTAACCCTGACCCTCAAAATAACCCTCAACCTCAACTTAATCCTCAACCTAACCCTAAGCCTAACACTTACCTTATCAAAACCCTCACCCTCAACCTCATCCTAACCCTCACCCTCACCCTAGCCCTTACACTAACCCTCATCCTAATCCTAACCCTAAACCTATCCATGAACCTAAACCTAACCCTAACGCTCATCCTCAACCTAAACCTCACCCTAACCCTAACACTCACCCTAACCCTCACCCTAACTCTAACGAAAACCGCAACCCTAACGCTAACCCTTAAACTTCACCATCATCCTAACCCTCACCCTAACCGTTATCCTCACACTAACCCTAATCCTGAACCTAACCCTAACCCTCACACTAAGCCTAAACCTCACCCTAACCCTAACCCTACCCCTCACACTAACCCTAACCCCAACACTCAACCTAATCCTAACCCTAACCCTAACCCTCACCCTCACCCTAAACCTAATCCTCAACCTCACCCTCACCCGAACCCTCACCTTAACCCTCAACCTCACCCAAAACATCACCTTAAAACTAACCCTCACCGTAATCTTAACCCTAACCGTCACCCTTAACCTAACCCTCAACCTAACACTCACCCTCACACTAATCCTCACCATAACCCTAACCCTAAACTTTACCTAACTGAAACACTCAGCCTCATTCTCACATTCATCCTAGCCCTCACCTTAATCTTAACCCTAACCCTAACCCTAAAACTAACCCTCACCCTCACCCTAAACATAACCCTAACCCTAACCCTCAAACTACCCCTCACCCTAACCCTAAACCTAACCCTAACCCTCAACCTAACCCTAACCCTAACCCTAACCCTCAACCTAAACCTAAACCTATCCCTCATCCTCAACCAAACCCTCACCCAAACCCTAAACTTCACCCTAAACCTAATGCTAACCATTAACCTAACGCTAACCCTAACCATCAAACTCAACATAACCCTCACCCTAACCCTTTTCCTCACACTAACCCTAAACCTAACCCTACATAACCCTCACACTAAACCCTAACCCTCAACCTAACCCTAAACTTATCCATCACACTAACCCTCACTCTAACCCTAAACCTCAACTAACCCTCACTCTTACACTAATCCTAACCATAATTATAACCCTAACCCTTACCTAACGGAAACCCTCATCCTCACCCTAGCCCTCACCTTCACCCTAGCCCTCACCTTAACGTTAACTCTCACCCTAAACTTAACTATCACCTCAACCCTAACACTAACACTCACCCTCACCCTAATCCTCACCATAACCTTAAACCTAACACTTACCTAACCGAAATCCTCACACTCACACTCACGCTAACACTAACGCTAAGCCAAAACCTCAACCACACCCTAAACCTCAACCTAATACTTACCCTCACCATAACCCTAACCCTATCCCTAATCCTCACCCTAAACCTAACCATCACCCACACCCTAAAATTAACCCTCACCCAAATCCTTACCCTGAACCTAAAACTCACCTTACTCTAAACCTAATCCTAAACCTAACCCTCAACATCACCCTCACCTGCCCCCAAACCCTAACCCTAAGTGTAACCCTCACCCTCATCCTCACCGTAACCCTCAACTCACCCTTATCATCACCCTAAACCTAACCCTAACCCTCACCCTCACACTAAACAATACCCAAACCCTAACTCTCACCCTAAACCTAATCCTAACCCTCTCCCTAAACCTAACCTTAACCCTAACCCTCACCCTAAACTTCACCCTAAACTTTAACCTCACACTAACCCTAACTCTAACCCAAATCCTCACACTAACCATAACCCTCACCCTAACCCTAAAACTACCCCTCACACTAACCCTCACCCTAACACTAACTCTAAACCTAACCCTCACCCTTAAACTCACCCTAACCCTCACACTCAAATAAGCCATCAACCTAACCCTAACCCTCAACCTAACCCTAACCCTAACCCTCACCCTCACGTTCAACCTAACACTAACCCTAATCATAAGCCTCACACTAAAACTCACACTAACCCTAACCCTAAGCCACACCCTAAACCTCACCCTCACCGTCACACACACCCTCACCCGAACCCTCACCCGAAGCCTAACACTCAGCCTCACCCTAAACTTCAACCTAACCCTAACCCTCAATCTAACCCTAACCGTAACCCTCACCCTAACCGTAAACCTCAACCTTACCCTCACCCTAAAAATAACCCTAACCCTAACACTCACCCTAATGCTCACGGTCAACCTAACCCTCACCCTAACCCTAACCCTCAAACTAACCCTAACCCAACCCTCAACCTCACCCTAACCCTAAACCTAACCCTAATCCTAATCCTCACCCTAAACATAACACTTACCCTCACACTCAACCTCACCCTAACCCTCAACCTAGCACTCACCGTAACGCTAATCCTAAACCTAACCCTAAACCTCACCCTCACCCTCAGTCTGAACCTAACCCTAATCCTAAACCTAACCCTAACTCTACCCCTCACCCAAACCCTCACCCTAACCCTAACTCTAAACCTAACCCTCACCCTAACCCTCACCCTAAACCTCACCCTCACCCTAGCCCTCAACCTAACCCTTACCCTCAAACTAACCCTAACCTTAACCCACACAATAGCCTTGAACCTAACCCTAAACATCACCGTAACCATCACCCTAAGCCTAACCCTAAGCCACACCCTAAACCTCACCCGAAGCCTCACCCAACCCTCACCCGAACCCTCATCCGATCCCTAACACTCAGCCTCACCCTAAACGTCAACCTAACCATAACCCTCACTCTAACCCTAACCCTAACCCTCACCGTAACCCTAACACTCAACCTAACCCTCACCCTCACTCTAGCCCTCACCGTAACTCTAAACCTAACCCTAACCCTAAACCTCACCCTCACCCTCTGCTTGCCCCTCAGCCTAACCATAATACTAACCCTAAACCTGACCATTACCCCCACCATGACCCTAAACCTAACCCTAACCCTAACGCCAACCCTCACCCTCACCCTCACCCAAACCCTAATCCTAACAATAACCCTAACCCTAAATCTAACCTTAATACTAACACTAACCCTTACCCTAACCTTAACCCTAACCCTAAATCTCACCATAACCCTAATCTTAAAACTAACCCTCACCCTAACACTAACCAACACTCTAACCTTAATCCTAACCCTCACCCTAAACCTAACCCTAAACCTAACCATCAACCTAAACCTAACGGTAACGTTCACCCTCAACCTAAACCTCACCCTAACCCTAACACTCACCCTAACCCTTACCCTGACCCTAATGGTAACCCTAAACTTCACCCTCAACCTAACCGTCACCGTAACTCTTATCCTCACACTAACCCTAATCCTAAATCTAACCCTAACCCTAACCCTCACCCTAACCCTCATCCTAACCCTAATGCTAACCCTCACCCTCACCATAACCCTAAACCTAACCCTGACCCTCACCCTAACACTTACCCTCACCCGCACCAGAACATACACCCTCATCCTCACCCTCACCCTCACCCTAAACTTCACCCTAACCCTAACCCTAAACCTAATATTAACCCTCAACCTAACCCTAATCCTAACCCTCACCCTAACCATAACCCTCACCCGAACCCTCACCAGAAGCCTCACCTTAACCCTCAACCTCACACTATACATCACCCTAACACTAACCCTCACCATAAACCTAACCCTCACCATCACCTTTAACCTAACACTCAACCTAACCCTCACCCTCACACTAATCCTCACCATAACCCTAACCCTAAACCTTACCTAATCGAAACACTCACCCTCACCCTTAACCCAATCCTCAGGCTCACCCTAGCCCTCAACTTAACCTTAACCCTCACCCTAAACCTAACACTAACCCTCACCCTCTCCCTAAACCTAACCCTAACCCTAACCCTCACACTAACCCTCAGCCTAACCCTAAACCTAACCCTAACCCTCACCCTAACCCTCAACCGAATCCTGACCATAAACCTCACCCTCAACCTAACCCTCACCCTAACCCTAACTCTCAACCTAACCCTAATGCTAACCGTAAACCTAATGCTAAACGTAACCATCACCCTCAACCTAACCCTCAACCTAACCCTTATCCTCACACTAAACCTAAACCTAACCCTAACCCTAACCCTCACACTAACCCTAACCCACACCCTAACCATAACCCTACCCCTCACACTAACCCTCACGCTAACCCTAAGCCTCAAGCTAACCCTCACTCTCACCCTAATCTTCACCATAACCCTAACCCTAATCCTTACCTAACCGAAACCTTCACCCTCACCCTCAACCTAGCCCTCAAACTAGCCCTCACCCTAACCCTAACAGTCACCCTAACCCTAACTCTAACCCTCACCCTCACCCTAACCCTATCCCTCACCCTAACTCTAACCCTCAACCTAACCCTAACCCTCATCCTAGTCCTCACCATAACCCTAAACCTAACCCTTACCTAACAGAAACCCTCACCGTCACCCTCAACCTCACCCTAACACTCACACTCACCCTCACCCTCACCCTCACTTCAGCCTAAATATAACCCTAAGACTAATCCAAATCCTAAACCTCACCCTCACCCTCAACCCAATTCTAAAGCTAACATTAAACAAAACCCTCACCCTAAATGTAAACCTATCCCTAATAGTCACCCTAAACCTAAACCTAATCCTTAACCTAACGCTCACCCTCACCCTAACCCTTACCCTCACCCTAACCCTAACCCAAACCCTCAGCCTAACCCTCATCCTAACCCTAAGCTTAACCCTAACCTCAGCCTAAACTTAATCCTAACCCTAACCCTAACCCTCACCCAAACACTAAACATCACCCTCACCCTCAACCTGACCATCACCCTCACCCCAACACTCCCCCTCCCCCTTCCCCTAACCCTAACCCTAACCCTCTCCCTAAACCTAACCCTCACCCTCACCCTCACCCTCACCATCACCCTCAACCTAACCCTCACCCTCACCTCACCCTAATCCTAACCGTAACCCTAAACCTCTCCTGAAACCTAACTCTGACCCTCAATCTCACCCTCACCCTAAGCCTAACCCTACACCTCAGGGTAATCCTAAACCTAACCATCACCCTCACCCTCACCCTAAACCTAAGCCTAACCATAACCCTAACACAAACCTTCACCCTAATTCTCACCATCACCCTAACCCTAAACCTCAACCTAACCCTAACCCTAACCCTCACACTAACCCTAAACCTCACCCTAACCTTAATCCTAACCCTCACACTAACCCTCACCATAAGCCTAACCCTAACAATCACCCTAAAGCTAACGCTAACCCTCACAGTCACCCTAAACCTCACCGTCACCCTAAACCTCACCCTAAACCTAACCTTCACCTACCGCCTAACGCTGAATCTCACCCTCACCCTAACCCTCACCCTAAACCTCACTCTCACCCTAAACCTCAACCTATACCTAACCCTCACCCAAACCCTAACCCTAACACACAACCTAACCCTAACCTTCACCCTCAACCTAATACTCACCCTAACAGTATCCCTAACCCTTACCTAACTGAAACTCTCACCCCCACCCTAAAGCTCAATCTCACCCTAACACTCACCCTAACCCTAACCCTAACCCTAAACCTCACCCTCACCGTCACCCACCACCTCAGCCTAACCCAAAATCTAACACTAATCTTAAACCTACCCCTCACCCCCACCCTCACCCTAAACCTAACAATAACCTTAACGCTAGCCCTCACCCTCACCCTCACTAACCCTAACAGTACCCCTAAACCTAACCCTAACCATAAGCCTTACCCTAACCCTAAACCTCAGCTTAACGCTAAAACTAACGCTCACTCTAAACCTCACCCAAAAGCTAATGGTAGCCCTAAACCTAACCCTCAACCTAAACTTCACCCTAACCCTTATCCTCACAGTAACCTTAACGGTCATCCTAACTCTGACCCTCACACTAACCCTAACCCTCAACCTAACTCTAACCGGAACCCTCACATTAACCCTCACCCTAACCCTAAACCTAATCCTAACCCTCATTCTAACCCTAACCCTAACTCTAACCCTCACCCTCACACTCACCCATACCCTAACCCCCACCCTCACCCTATACATCACCCAAATGCCAACCCTCACCCTAAACCTAACCCTGACCCTCACCCTAACCCTTAACCTCACCCTAACACTAACCCTTACCCTCACCCTAACACTAACCCTAACCCTCACACTCACAGTAAACCTCATCCTAACACTTATCCTCACACTAACCCTAACCCTAACCCTAACCTTCAAACTAACCCTAACCCCCAACCTAACCCTAAACCTACCCCTCAACATAAGCCTCACCCTAAACCTAACCATAACTCTAACCCTCACTGTAAAACTAAGCCTAACCCCAAACCTCACCCTTACCCTAACCCTGACCGTCACACTAACACTCACCCGAACCCGAACCCGAACCCACACCCTAACCCTAACCCTCTCCTGAACCTCACCCTCACCTGAAACCTCACCCTCATCCTAACCCTCACCCTCAGCCTAGCCCTAACCTAACCCTAACCCTCCCACTAACCCTAACCCTAACCCACGCCCTCACCCTCATCCTCACCCTAACCCCAACCCTATCCCTAAACCTCACCCTAACCCTAACCCTAACCCTAATTCTAAACCTAACCCTCACCCCAGCCTAACCATCAACCTAACCCATACCCTCACCCTAATCCTTAACTTAACACTAACTCACATTAAACCTAACCCTTACCCTAACCCTAACCCTACCCCTCAGCCTAAACCTCACCCTAACACTAACCCTAAACCTAATCATCACCCTATCCGTAACGCTAAACCTAACCCTCCCCCTAACCCTCACCTTAACCCTTACCCAAACCCTAATCCTCACCCTATCACTAATCCTAACCTTAAATCTAACCCTAACCCTCAACCTCACCCTAACCCTCACCCTAACGCTAACCCTAGGGTGAGGGTTACCTCAGCCTAATCCTAACCCTCATCCTCACTTTCACACTAAGCCTAACCCTAACCTTAAACCTAATCCTAAATCTAATCCCAACCCTCACCCTAAGACTCACCCTAACACTTACCCTCACAATAACCCTAATGCTAAACCTCACACTAACCCTCACCCTCACCCTACCCCTCACCGTCACCAAAACTCTCACCCTAACCCTAACCCTCAGGCACACGCTAAACCTCACCCACACCCGAACCCTAAACCTCCCCCTAAGCCTCACCCTAAGCCTAACTATAACCCTTAACTTCACCCTCACTCTAACCCTCACTCTAACCCTTAATCTCACACTAACTCTAACCCTCACATGAACCCTAACCCTCACCCTTACCCCAACCCTACCCCTCACCCTAACCCTCACCCTAACACTAAGCCTAAAACTCACACTAACCCTACCCTTCACCCTAACCCTAAACCTCACACTAAACCTCACTCTAACCCTAACGACAACCCTAACCTTCGCCCTCAACCTAACCCTCACCCTAACACTTATCCTCACACTAATGCTAACCCTCAAACTAACCCTAACACTCACCCTAACCTTAACCCTTACCCTCAACCTAAACATAAACATAGCCATAACCTTAAACCTCACATTTACCACCACCCTCACCCTCACCTTAACCGTTATCCTCACACTAACCCTAAGCCACAACTTAACCCTAACCCTCACCATAGACCTAACCCTAAACCTAAACCTAACCCTCACCCTCACACTAACCCTCTCACCCTATCCCAAACGCTAACCCTATCCCGCACCCTCACCCTAAACCTCACCCTAACCCTTACCCTCACCATAACCCTAAACCTAACCCTAATCCTCACACTAACCCTAACAATAACCCTCACCCTAACACTCACCATAACCCCACCGCTCACCCAAAACCTAACCCTCACTGTCACCATAACCCTCACCATAACCCTAACCCTAAACCTAAACCTAACCCTCACCCTCACCCTAACCCTTACCCTAACCATAACCCTAAACCTAACCCTAATCCTCACACTAACCCTAACAATAACCCTCACCCTAACACTCACCATAACCCCACCCCTCACCCAACCCTCACTGTCACCTTAACCCTCACACTAACCCTAACCTTAACGCACACCCTAACCATAAACATAATCCTAACCATAACCCTCAGCCTCACCATAAACCTCACCCTAACCCTTATCTTCACATTAACCCTAAACCTTACTCTAACCCTCACACTAAGCCTAACCCTCACCCTAACCCTAACCCTACCCCTCAACCTAACCCTAACCCTAACCCTACCCCTCAACCTAAACCAAACACTCAAAACATCTCTCAACCTCACCCTAATCCTAACCCTAACACTAACCCTAACACTTACCTAGCTGAAAACCTCACCCTCACACTCAACCTCAACCTAAACCTCACCCTCATCTTAGCCCTCACCCTAACCCTTACCCTCAACCTAATCCTAACCCTAACACTCACCCTCACCCTCACCCTCACCCTCACCATTACCCTCACGCTAACCCTACCCTAAACCTAATGCTACACCTAACCCTCACCCTCAGACTAACCATCACCCTAAACCTTTCCCTCACCCTAACCCTTAACCAAACCCTAACACTCATACTAAACCTAACCTCACCCTAAACCTAAACCTACACCTCAGCCTTAACCTCACTCTAATCCTAACCCTAACCCTAATCCTCCCCCTATCCCTAACCCTAATCCTAACCCTCACACAAACCCTCACCTTATCCCTTACCCAAAACCTGATCCTCAACCTATCACTAAATCTAACCTTAACCCTAACCCTCATCCTCGCCCTAACCCTAACCCTCACCCTAACCCTTACCCTAAACCTCAACCTAAACATAACCCTTACCCTAACCCTCACCCTAACCCTAATGCTAACCCTAACCCTCACCCTAAACTTCAACCTAACCCTTATCCTCACACTAACCCTAACCTTAACCATCACACTAAGCCGAATGCAGACCCTAACCCTAACCCTACCCCTCAACCTATCCCACACACTAACCCTAACCCTAAACCTAACCCTCACCCTAACCCTAACCCTAACACTCACCCTCAACTTCAACCTCACCCTCACCCTAACACTCAACCGAACCTGAATGCTCACCCACACCATAACCCTCACCCTAACCGAACCCTTATTCTCACCAGAAACCTCACCCTCACCCTAACCCTAACCCTCAACCTAAACATAACCCTAAACCTCAACCTCACCCTAAACCTAACCCTAACCTTAACCCTAACCCTAACCCTCAAACTAACCCTCAACCTCACCCTATCCTCAACCTAAACCAAACCCTAATCTTTACCTAACTGAAATCCTCACCTCACCCTCACCCTCACCTTCAATCTAACCGTGAACATTACCCTAGCTCTCACCCTAAACCTAACCCTCACACTCACCCTAACCCTAACCCTCACTCTGACCCACACCCTAACATTAACCCTAACCCTAATACTAACCCTAAGCCTAACCCTAACCCTAATGTTACACCTAAACCTCACCCTCACCCTAACCATCATCCTAACCCTCACCCTCACCCTAAAACTTACCCTGACCCTAACAATCACACTAAGCCTAACCCTCACCTAATCCTAACCCTACACCTAAACCTAACCCACACATTAACCCTAAACCTAACCCTTACCCTAACCCTAACCCTATCCCTCCCCTTCACCTTAACCCTCGCTGTCAACTAACACTCAACAGATCCTGAACGCTCATCCACACCCTAACCCTCACCCTCACCCTCAACCTTATCCTCACCCTAAACTTAACACTCACCATCACCCCCAACATTATCCTAACACTAACCCTAACCCTAATGCTGACCCTAATGTTAACCCTAATCCTCACCCTCACAGTAACCATCACCCTAACACTTACCCTCTCCCTAAACTTTACCCTAACCCTAACCCTCACACTACACCTAAGCCTCACCCTGACCGTCACACTCACCCTAAGACTAATCCCAACCCTAATCCTAAATCTAATCCTCACCGTCACCCTAACAGTAACCCTAACCCTAACCCTCAACCTCACCCTAACCCTAACCCTAAACTTCACCTTAACCCTCACCCCAACCCTAACGCTAACCCTAACTCTCACCATCACACTACCCATCACCCTAACCCTTACCATCACACTAAACCTAACCCTATCGCTAACCGTAACCCTCACACTAACCCTAATGCTCACCCTAAACTTAAACTTACCCCTCACCCTAACACTCACCCTAACAGTCACACTAACCCTCAACCTAAACCTAACACTAAACCTCACCCTCGCCAGAACACTAAACCTCACGTTAAAATTCACCTTCACCATAAAGATCACCAGAACCCTAACACTCAGCCTAACTCTAACACTAACCCTCACCCTAACCCTAACCCTAACCATAACCCTCACCCAAACTCTAACCCTCACGCTAACCCTCACCCTAACACTAATGTTATCCCTACCTGTCACCCTAAACCACATCCTAAACCTTACCATCACCATATCCCTAACAGTAACCCTAACCCTAATCCTCAATCTAACCCTAACCCTCACCCTCACCTTAACACTCACCCTCACCCTCACCCTCAACCTAGCCCTCACCCTAACCCCAACCCTAACACTAATCCTAAACCTAAACCTCATGTTCACCCTCACCCAAACCCTAACCCTAAACCTAACCCTAACCCTCACCCTCACCCTCACCCTAACGGTCACTCACACCCTAATCATCACCCTAACCCTAACCCTCACCCTCACCCAAACCATTACCCTCACCCTAACTCTAACCCTGACCCTAACCCTCACCGTAACCCTAAGCCTAACCTTAAACTTAACCCTCACCCTACCCCTCACCTTAACCCTTACCCAAACCCTAAAACTCAACCTATCACTAATCCTAACCCTAATCTTAACCCTAAACTTCACCCTCACCCTAACCCTCTCCCTAACCCTTAACCTCACACTAATGCTAACCCTAACGCTAACCCTCACCCTAATCCTAACCCTCACTCTCACCCGAAGCCTAACCTTAACCCTAACCCTAATCCTAAATCTAGCCCTCACTGTCACCCTAACCCTAACCCTAAGCCTAACCCTCACCTGCACCCTAACCCTCACCCTAACCCTAACCCTAACCCTCACCCTAACCCTAACTCTACCGCTCATCCTAACCCTATCCCTAACCCTCACCCTACACCTAACCCTCAAACTAATGCTCACCCTCACATTAATCCTCAACCTAACCCTAACCCTAACCCTTACCTAAGTGAAAACCTCACCCTCACCCTCACCCTCATCTAACCCTCACCCTCACCCAAGCCCTCACCCTAATCCTAACCCTCACCCTAACCCTAAACCTAATCCTCACCCTCACCATCCCCCTCACCGTCACCCTAACCCTAACCCTAAACCTAATCCTAACCCTCACCCTCACCCTACTCTCACGTTATACTAAACATCACCCTAAACCTTACCCTCACCCTAACCCTTACACTGACCCTAACATTCACATTAACCTAACCCTCACCCTAACCCTAAACCTACCCCTCAGCCTAAACCTCACCCTTATCCTAACCCTAAACCTCACCCTACCCCTCACCTTAACCCTTACCCAAACACTAATACTCAACCTATCACCAACCCTAACCCTAATCTTAACCCTAATCCTCACCCTCACCCTAAACCTCATCCTAACCCTTAAACTCACTCTAATGCTAACCCTAAACCTAACACTCAGCCTAATCCTAACCCTCACCCTCACCCTAATAGTAACATTAACCCTAACCCTAATCCTAAATCTAACCCTCATAGTCACCCTAAACCTAACCCTAACCCTAACCCTCACCCTCACCATAACCCTAAACCTTACTCCCACCCTGACACTCACCCCAACCCTAATACTAACCCTAAACCTCACCCTCACTCTAACCCTTATCCTCACACGAACCCTCACTGTAACCCTTACCCTCACCCTGATGCTAATCCTAACCCTAACCCTCACCCTAATCCTAACCCTCCCATCACCCTAAGCCTAACCCTAACACCAATCCTAAATCTAACCATCACCAACACACTAACCCTAACCCTAAACCTAACCCTCACCCTAAACCTCACCCTAACCCTAACCCTAACCTTAACGCTAACCCTAACCCTCACCATCACACTAACTCTCACCCTATCCCTTATATCACACTGAACCTAAACCTATTCCTAACCCTAACCCTAACGCTCACCCTAACCCTAACCATACCCCTCAACCTAACCTTCACCCTAACACTCACACTAGCCCTCACCCTAAACCTAAACCTGAACCTCCCCAGAACCAGAACACTAAACCTCACCCTAAACTCAACCTCACCATAAACATCACGCTAAACCTAATACTCACCCTTACTCTAACCCTAAGCCTCACCCTAAATATAACCCTAACCGGAACCCTCACCCTCACTCTCACCCTCAACCTAAACCTCACCCTCACCCTTACACTCACCCTCACCCTAAACATCACCCTAACCCTAACCCTCACTCTAACCCTAACCCTAAACCTCATCCTAACCCTAACACTCTCCCTAATCCTCAACTGAATCCGAAAGATAAATCTAAACGTCTCCCTCACCCAAACCCTCACCCTAACCGTTATGCTCACACTAACCCTAATACTCACACTAACCCTAAACCTCACCCTATCCCTAACCCTAACCCTATCCCACACCCTAAACCTCACCCTTACCCTAAAACTAATGATAACCCTAACCCTCACCTTCATCCTAAACCTCATCATAACCCTTACCCTCATCCTAACCCTAAGACTCACCCTCAAACTAAACCTCACCCTAACCCTTACCCTCACCCTAACCAGCACTCTAAGCCTAACCCTAACCCTCACCCTTACCCTCACTCTAACCCTAACCCTCACCCTCATCCTCAACCTCAGCCTAAGCCTAACCCTAACCCTAACCATAATCCTAAACCTAACCCTCGCCTGCAGGCTCACCTTAACCATAACCCTAACCAACACCCTCACCCTCACCCTAAGCCTAACTCTATCCCTAACACTCACCCTAAATCTATCCCGCAGTCTAACCCTAACTCTAACCCTCAGCCTCACCCTAAGCCTAACCCGAAACCTAATCCTCATCCTAACCCTAACCCTAACTCTAACACTATCACTTACCCTCACCCTCAACCGAAACCTCATCCTAACCCTTACCCTCACCATAACCCTAACCCTTAACCTAACCCTAATCCTCACCCTAACCCTAACCCTCACCCACACCCTAACACTCACCCTCACACTCACCCTAACACTCAGCCAAACCCTAACCCTAACCCTAATCCTAAACCTAACCCTCACGCTGACACTCACCCTAAACCTAAACCTAACCCTAATGCTAACCCTCACCCTCTCCCTAAACCTCACCCTCGCCCTAAACATCACCCTAAACCTAACGCTCACCATAACCTTAACTGTAACCCTCGCCCTAACCCTAACACTCAGCCTAACCCTCACCCTAACCCTAACGCTAACCCTAACCCTTACCCTCACCCTAAATCCCAGCCTAACACTTATCCTCACACTAACCCTAAACCTAATCCTAACCCTCACACTAACCCTAACCCTCACCCTAACCTTAACCCTAACGCTCAACCTAAGCCTCACCCTAAACCTAACTCTAACCCTAACCCTCACCATAACCCTAACCCTAACCCTAACCGTCACACTCACCCTAACCCTCACCGTCACCCTAACACTCACGTAAACCCAAACCTGACACACACCATAACCCTCACCCTCTCATGAACCTCACCATCACCTGAAAGCTCACCCTCACCATAACCCTAACCCTCACCTTAAACATCACCCTAACCCTAACCCTCACCCTAACACTAACCCTAAACCTCACCAAAAATCAAACACTCAAACTATGCCTCACCCTCAGCCTAATCCTCAACCTAACCCTAACCCTTACCTAACTAAAACCCTCACCCTCAACTTCATCAACCCTCTGAGCGTAACTCTCACCCTCACCCTAGCTATCACCGTAAACCTAACCCTCACCCTCACCATCACCGTAAGCCTAACCCTAAACCTAAACCTCACCCTAACCCTAGCCCTAACCCTAATGCTTACCCTCACACTCACCCTCACCCTAACCCTCACCCAAAACCTTACCCTCACCCTAACCCTTACCCTCACCCTAACCCTCACAATAAACCTCACCTTAACCGTTACACAAACACTAATCCTTACCATATCACTAATCGTAAACCCTAGAACTAACTCTAATCCTAACCCTCACCCTAAAACTTACCCTCAACATAATGCTAAACCTAAATCTAACCCGCACCTTAATCCTAACCCTCACCCTCACCTTCACCCTCACCTTAAGCCTAACCATAACATAAATCGAAACCTCACCCTCACCCTCACCCTAACCCTAACTCTCACCCTAAAATTCACCCTAACTCTAATGCTAACCCTAACCCACACCCTCACCCTAACCATAACGCTAACCCTAACCCTAACCCTCACACTAACCCTCAACCTCACCCTCACCCTAAATCTAACCAAACCCTAATACTAACCCTCACCTTCACCCTCACCATCACCCTAACCCTAAACCTAATACAAACCCTCACCCTAAACCTAACCCTCACCCTGACCCTCACCCTAAACCTAACGGTAACCCTAAACCTCACCCTCACACTAAACCTCACCCTAACCCTTATCCTCACATTAACCCTAACCCTCACACTAACCCTAACCCTCACTCTAACCCTAACCGTAAGCCTCACCCTAACCCTAAACCTAAACCTTATACTAATCCTCACCCTCACCCTAACACTAACCTTCACCCTCACCCTAGCTCTCACCCTAATACTGACCCTAACACTAACCCTAAAACTAAACCTTATTCTAATCCTCACCCTCACCCTAACCCTAACCCTAACCCTCACCCTCACCCTGAGTGTAACCCTAAACCTAACCCTAATCCTAACCCTAACACTCACTGTCACCCTCACCCTAACCATAACCTTACCCAAACTCTAAAACTCACTCTCACCCTCACCCTAACACTAACACTAAACTTCACCCTAAGTCTAACCCTGACCCTAACCCTAACCCTCACCCTCACACTCACCCTAATCCTAAACCTAACACTAACCCTAACCCTCACCCTCACCTTACCCACATCCTAAACCTTACCCTCACACTAAAGCTAACCCTAACCCTAACCTTCACCCTCTTCCTAACCCTCACCCTAACCATAATGCTAACCATAACCCTTACCCTCACCCTAAATCCCACCCTAACACTTATCCTCACACTAACCCTAACCCTAACACTAACCCTCACACTAAACCTAACCTTCACCCTAATCTTAACCCTACCGCTCAACCTAAGCCTCACCTTAACCCTAACCCTAACCCTAACCCTCACCATAACCCTAACCCTAACCCTCACCGTCACACTCACCATAACCGTCACCCTAACCGTCACCTAAACCCGAAACCTGACCCACACCATAACCCGCACCCTCTCATGACCCTCACCCTCACCTTACCCACATCTTAACCCTTACCCTCACACTAACGCTAATCCTAACCCTAACCTTCACCATCAACCTCACCCTCATTGTCACCCTAAACCTCACCCTAAGCCTAACCCTCACCCAAACCCTAACCCTCACCCTAAGCCTAACCCTAACCCTATCCCTAATCCTGAACCTAACACTCACATTAACCCCAAACCTCAACATAACCCTAACCCTCACCCTCACCCTAACCCTCACCGTTACACTAACACTCACCCGAACACGAACCCTCACCCAGACGATAACCCTCACCCTCATCCGAACCCTCACCATCACCCTAAACATCATCCTACCCCTAACGCAAACCATAACCCTAAACCTAACCCTCACCCTTAACCTAATCCTCACCATCATCCTAACACTAACATGAATCCGAACCCTCACCCACACCCTTACCCTCACCCTCATCCTAACCCCCACCCTCACACTAAACATCACCCTACCCCTACCCCTAACCCTAACCCTCACCCTTACCTAACTGAAAACCTAACCCTCACCCTCACCCTCACCCTCACCCTCACCCTCAATCTAACCCTCAACCTCACCATAGCCCTCACCCTAACCCTAAAACTCACCCTAACCCCAAACCTAACCGTCACACTGAACCTCACCCTTACCCTAAACCTAACCCTAAACCTAAAACTCACCCTAACCCTAAAACTAACCCTAATGCTAAAGCTAATCCTCATCCTCACCCTAACCATCACCCTAAACTTTACCCTCACCCTAAACATTACCCTAACCCTAACACTCACACTAAACCTAACCCTCACCCTAAACCTAAACCTACCCCTCAGCCTAAACCTCAACCTAACTCTAATCCTAACCCTAGTCCTCACCTTATCCCTAACCCTAACACTAACCCTCACCCTAACACTCACCTTAACACTTACACAAACCCTAACCTTCACCCTATCCCAACCCTAACTCTATCCCTCACCCTAACCCTCACGCTCACCGAACACTAATGATAATCCTAAGCCTCACCCTCACCATAACCCTTACCTCATCCTAACTCTAAGCCTCACCCTCAACCTGAACCTCACCCTAACCCTTAACCTCAACCTAACCCTAACCCTAATCCTAACCCTCACCCTAACCCTAACCTCACCCTCAGCCTCAGCCTCAGCCTCAGCCTAAGCATAACCCTAACCCTAACCATAATCCTAACCCTAACCCTCACCCTCAGCCTCACCCTAACTCTAACCCTAACTCTAAACCTAACCAACAACCTCACCCTCACCCTAACCCTAACCCTATCCCTAACACTCACCCTAAATCTAACCCTCAGCCTAATACTAACTTTAACCCTCAGCCTAACCCTAAGCCTAACACGAATCCTAAACCTCAACCTAACCCTCATCCTAACTCTAACGCTATCCCTAACCCTCACCCTCACCCTAAACCTCATCCTAACCCTTACCTGCACCATAACCCTAACACTAAACCTAACCATAATCCTCACCCTAACCCTAACAAGAACCCACACCCTAACACTCACACTCACCCTCACCTGACCTTAACACTCACCCAAACCCTAACCCTAACCCTAATCCTAAGCCTAACCCTCACGCTCACCCTCACCCTAAACCTAACCCTAACCCACACCCTCACCCTAACCCTCACCCTCACCCTAAACATCACCCTAACCCTAGCCCTAAACCTAACCCTAACCGAAACTCTCACCGTAGCCCTAACCATCACCCTAAACCTCAACCTATCCCTAATGCTAACCCTAACCCAACCCTCACCCTAAACCTCACCCTATCACTTATCCTCACACTAACCCTAACCCTAACCCTAACCCTAACCCTCACACATTCCCTAACCCTCATCCTAACCCTAACCCTACCCCTCAACCTAAACCTCAATCTAAACCTAACCCTAAAAATAACCCTCACCTTAACCCTAACCATAACCCTAACCAAAACCTTCACCCTAACCCTCACCGTCACCCTAACTCTCACACGAACCGGAACCCTCACCCAGAAACTAACCCTCACCCTCTCCTGAACCTCACCCTCATCCGAAAACACACAGTCACCCTAACCCTCACCCTCACCCCAAACTTCATCCTAACCCTACCCCTCAACTTAACCCTAACCATCAACCTAAGACTCATCCTCACCCTAATCCTCACCCTCACCCTAACCCTAACCCTTACCTAACTGCAACACTCACCCTCAACCTCATCATCACCCTCATCCTAATTCTCACCCTCACCCTAGCCCTCACCATAAACCTAACCAATACCCTAACCCTAACGCTAACCCTCACCCTCACCCTCACCCTTACCCTAAGCCTCACAGTAACCCTTACCCTCACCCGAAACCTTTCCTTAACACTTAGGCTCACCCTAATGCTAACCCTAACCCTAATCCTCACCCTAATCCTAACCCTCAACATAAACCTCACCCTCACCCTAACCCTAATCCTAAATCTAACCCTGACCATCACCCTAACCCTAACCCGTGCATAAACTTCACCCTCACCCTCACCGTAACCCTAAACCTAACTCTCACCCTAACCCTCTCCCTAACCCTATCGCTAACCCTAAACCTCACCATCACACTAACCCTCACCCTAACACTTTTCATCACACTAACCCTACCCGTATACCTAACCCTAACCTTCACACTAAACCTAATGCTCACCTTAAGCATAACCCTACCCCTCAGACTAACCCTCACACTAACACTCACAAAAACCTTCACCCTCACCCTAAACATCACCCTAACTCTAACACTCACCTTATCCCTGAAAGTAACCCTCACCCTAACCCTAATCGTAACGTAACCCTCCCCCTACCCTTAACACTCACCCTAACCATCACCATAACACTAACGCTAATCCTAAACCTCACCCTCACCCTAAACCTCACCCTAACACTTATCCTCAAACTAACCCTAACCCAAACCCTAACACTCAAACTAATCCTCACGCTAAACCCAACACTATCCCTAACTATCACTGTAACCCTAACCCTAACCTTAACACTAACCCTCACCCTAACTCTCTCCGTCAACCTAACACTCACCCCATCCCGAACCCTCACACACACCCTAACCCTCACCCTCTCCCGAACCCTCACCCTCACCCGATACCTAACCTTCACCCTAACCCTCACCCTAAACATCACCCTAATCCTAACCCTTTCCCTAACCCTAACCCTCACCTGAACCCTAACACTCAAATTAAGCCTAACCCTCAACCTAATGTTCATCCTAATCCTAAGCCTAACCCTTACATAAATGAAACCCTCACCCTCAACCTCACCATCACTCTCAGCCTAATTCTCACCCTCACCTTAGCCCTGACCCTAAACCTAACCCTCACACTAAGCCTAACCCTAACCCTCACTCTCACACTCACCCTAACCCTCACACTCACCCTAAGCCTAACCCTAACCCTTACCCTCACTCTAAAACTTAAACTAACCCTTACCCTCACACTAATGCTAACCCTAACCCGAACTCTCACCCTAATCCAAACCCTCACCCTCACCATCACCCTCACCCTAAGCCTAACCATAACCCTAATCCTAAATCTAACCTTCACCATCACCCTAAACCTAACCCTAAACCTAACCCTCACCTTCACCCTAACCCTAACCCTACCCCTCACTCTAACCCTCAACATAACCCTAACGCTAACCCTAACCCTCACCATCACACTAACCCTCACCCTAACACCTATCATCACACTAACCCTACCCCTATCAATAACCCTAAACCTCACACTAAACCTAATGCTCATCCTAACACTCACCCTAACACTCACCGTAACCCTCATCCTTACCGTAAACATCATTGAAACCTAACCCTCAACATAATCTTAAGCGGAACCCTCACCCTAACCCTAACCCTCACCCTAACACTAACGCTAACCCTAAACCTCACCCTCACCCTAAACCTCACCCTAACACTTAGCCTCACACTAACGCTAACCCTAACCCTAACCCTACCCTACCCCTAAAACTAAGCCTTACACTAAACCTAACAGTAACCCTAAACCTCACTGTAACCCTAAACCTAACCTTAACCCTCACCCTCATCCTAACCCTCACCGTCACCCTAACACAAACCCGAACCCGAACCCTCACCCACACCTAAACCTCACCCTCTCCCGAACCCTCACCCTCACCCGAAACCTCACCTTCACCCTAACCCTGACCCTCCCCCTAAACATCACCCTAACCCTAAACCTTACCCTAACCCTAACCCTCACCCGAACACTAACCCTCAAACTAAGCCTCACCCTCAACCTAATCCCTCACCCTCAACATCACCATCACCCTCAGCCTAACTCTCACCCTCACCCTAGCCTTGATCCTAAACCTAACCCTCACCCTAATCCTAATCCTAACCCTCATTCTCACCCTCACCCTAACCCTCACCCTCAACCTAAGCCTCAGCCTAATCCTTTCCCTCACCTTAACCCTTACCCTAATCCTTACCCTCACACTAATGCTAAACCTAATCTTTACCCTCACCATCACGATCACCCTAAGCCTAACCATAACCCTAATCCTAAATCTAACCCTCACCATCACCGTAACCCTAACCTTAACTCTCACCCTCACACTAAACCTAACCCTAACACTCACCCTAACCCTCACACTAACCCTAACGCTAACCCTAACTCTCACCATCAAACTAACCCTCACCCTAACACTTATCATCACACTAACACTACCCCTATCCCTAACCCTAACCCATACACCTAACCTAATGCTCACCCGAACCCTAACACTACCCCTCAGCTTACCCCTTACCCTAATACTCACCCTAACCCTCAAACTAAACCTTACCCTCACCCGAAACCTAAACCTCACCCTAAACCTCACCGGCACCATAAACATCACCCTAAAACTCACTCACCCTAACTCTAACCTTAAACCTCACCTTAACCCTAACCCTAACTGTAACCCTCACCCTTACTCTCACCCTCACCCTAAACCTCACCCTCACCCTCACCCTAACCCTCACCCTAACCCTAACACTAACCCTAACCCTCACCCTCACCCTACACCTCACGCTAACACTTAACCTCACACTAACCCTAACCCTAAACCTAAACATAACCCTATCCTTCAAACCAAGCCTCATCCTAAACCAAACACTAACCCTAACCCTCACTGTAACCCTAACCCTAACCTTAACCCTCACCCTCAACCTAAACCTCACTGTCACCCAAACACTCACCCGAACCCGAGCCCTCCCCCACAACCTAACCCTCACCCTCACATGAAATGTCACCTTCACCCTAACAATTACCCTCACGCTAAACATCACCTTAAACCTAACCCTTACTGTAATCCTAAACCTCACCCTAAAACTAAGCCTCACCCTGAACCTAATCCTCATCCTAAACCTAACCCTAAAACTTAACTTATTAAAACCCTCACCATCAACCTCACCATCACCCTCAATCTAATTCTCACCCTCACTCTAGCCCTGACACTTAACCTAACCCTCACCCTCACCCTAAACCTAACCCTCACTCTCACCCTAACCCTAACTCTCAACCTCACCCTAAGCCTTACCCTAATCCTTTCCCTCACCCTAAACCTTACCTTAACCCTTACCCTCACACTAATGCTAATCCTAACCCTAACCATTAACCTAATCCTAACCCTCACCCTCACCCTCACCCTCACCCTAAGCCTAACCCTAACCCTAATCCTAAATCTAACCCTCACCATCACCCTAAACATAACTCTAACCCTAACCCTCACCCTCACCCTAACAATAACCCTAAACCTCAACCTAACCCTAACGCTAACCTTAACACTAACCATCACAATAACCCTCACCCTAACACTTAACATCACACTAACCCTACCACTATCCCTAACCCTAACACTCACACTAAACCTAATGCTCACCTGAACCCTAACCCTACCCCTCAGTCTACCCCTCACCCTAACACTCACCCTAACCCTCACCCTAAAACTAACCCTAAACCTCACACTCACCCAAAACCTAAACCTCACCCTAAACCTCACCCTCACCATAAAAATCACACTAACCCTAACACTCAACATAACTCTAACCCTAAACCTCACCCTAACCCTAACCCGAACCGTAACACTCACCCTAACTCTCACCCTCACCCTAAACCTCACCCTCACCATAACCCTCACCCTTACACTCACCCTCACCCTAAAAATCACCCTAACCCTAATCATCACTCTAAACCTAAACTTAACCCTCACCCTAACCCTAACAATAACAGTAACTCTCACCCTCACTCTCATCCTCACCCTAAACCTCATCCTCAACATCACCCTCACCCTTACACTTACCCACACCCTAAACATCACCCTAACCCTAACCCTCACTCTAACCCTAAACCTAAACCTGACCCTAACCCTTATCCTCACACTAACCCAAACACTCACACTAACCCTATCCCTCAACCTATCCCTATCACTAACCCTATCCCTCACCCTAACTCTCACCCTCACACTAACACAAATTTTAACCCTAACCCTAACCCTCACCCTAACCCTCACTCTAACCCTTACCCTTATCCTAACCCTAAGCCTCACCCTCAACCTAAACCTCACCCTAACCCTTACCCTAAGCCTAACCTGCAGCCTAACCCTCACCCTAACCGTAAACCTCACCCTTACCCTCACCCTAAACTTAACACTAACCTAACCCTCACCCTAACCCTAACCTCACCCTCACCCTCAGGCTCAGCATTAGCCTAAGCTTAACCCTAAACCTAATCCTAATCCTAACCCTAACGCTCTCCCTCAGCCTCAAACTAACTCTAACACTAACCCTTACCCTAACCCACAACTTCACCCTCACCATAACCTGAACTCTACACTTAACCCTCACCCTAACTCTAACGCTATCCCTAAACCTCACCCTCACCCTAAACCTCAGCCTAACCCTTACCCTCACCATAACCCAAACCCTAACCCTAAACCTAATCCTCACATTAACCCTTACCCTCACCCATCTTCTAACACTCACTCTCACTCTCACCCTCACCCTAACACTCACCCTAACTATAACCCTAACCCTAATCCTAAACCTAACCCTCACACTCACCCTCACCCTAACCCTAACCCTAAATCTAACACTAAACCTCACCCTCACCCTAACCCTCAACCTCACCCTAATCCCAACCCTCACCCTAACCCTAACCGTAACCCTCACCTAACCCTATCCATAACCCTCACCCTAACCCTAAACCTCACCCAGGCCCTCACCCTAACCCTAACGCTAACCCTAAACCTCACCCTCGCCCTAAACCTCACCCTAACACTTATCCTCACACTAACCCTAACCTTAACCCTAAACCTACCCCTCAAACTAAGCCTCACCCTTAACCCAACACTAACCCTAACCCTCAATGTAACCCTAACCCTAGCCTTAACCCTCAACCTCACCCTAAAACTCACCGTCACCCTAACACTCACCCGAACCCGAACCCTCACACACACCCTAAAACTCACCCTCTCCCGAACCCTCACCCTCACACGATACCTCACCTTTACCCTAATCCTGACCATCAACCTAAACATCACCCTAACCTTAACCCTTACCCTAACCCTAACCCTCACCCGAACCCTAACCCTCAAACTAAGCCTCACCCTCAACCTAATCTTCATCCTAACCCTAACCCTTACCCTAACCCTAACCCGAACCCGAACCCTAACACTCAAAAAATCCTCAACCTCAACCTAATCCTCATCCTAACCCTAACCGTAACCCTTACTTAATTGAAACTCTCACCTTCAACCTAACCATCATTCTCAGCCTAACTCTCACCCTCACCCTAACCCTGACCCTAAACCTCACCCTCACACTAACCCTAACCATAACCCTCACTCTAAACCTCACCCTAACCCTCACCCTCACCCTAAGCCTTACCCTAACCCTTACCCTCACCCTAAACCTTACTCTAACCCTCACCCACACACTAAACCTCACCCTCACCCTCACGCTCACCCTCAACCTAAACCTCACCCTCCCCCTAACCCTAAATTTAACCCTAATGCTCACCCTAACCCTAAACTTCACCCTCAACCACATCCTCACCCTAAGCCTAGGCCTAAACCTAACCCTAATCCTAAACCTAACCCTCAAACTCACACTCACCCTAAACCAAACCCTAAACCTCAACGTCACCTTAACCCTTAACCTAACCCTCAACGTAACCCTAACACTCACTCTAACACTAATCCTTAACCTGACACTCAACCTAACCCTAATGCAAACACACACCCTCACGCTAACCCTCACCTTAACCCTAAGGCTAACCCTAACCCTCACCATAGCGCTGACACTCACCCTTACCCTTATCCTAAAACTAACTCTAAACCTAACCCTCACCCTCACCGTAACCCTAACCCTGAAACTCACCCGCACACTCACGCTAACCCTATCCCTCACTCTCTGCCTAACCCTCAGCCTAACCCTTACACTTACCCTAAACCTAACTCTAACCCTAACCCTAAACCTAATACAAAGCCTAACCCCCACCCTCACCCTCACATTCATCCTAACCCTTACCCTCACCCTGACCCTCACCCTAAACTTAACTCTTAACCTAACCCTAAGACTAAACCTCACCCTCAACTTCACCCTAATCCTAAACCTAACCCTAATCCTCACACTAACCCTAAACCTAAACATAACCCTTAACCTCACATTAACCCTCCCAATAATCCTAACCCTAACACTAACCCTCACCCTAACCTTATCCCTAAACCTAACCCTGACCCTAACACTAATCCTCACACTAAACCTAAACCTAAACATAAACCTAAACCTCAACTTAACCCTCACCCTAATCCTAAATGTAACACTAACCCTCACCCTAATGCTAAACCTAAACCTAACCCTCACCCTCACCCTAACCCTCACCGTCACCCTAACCCTCACCCTAAAACTAACACTAACCCATACCCACACCCTAAACCTCACGCTGTCCCTCACCCTAACCCTAACCCTCACCCTCATCCTCACCCTAATCCTAACCCTAACACTAATCCTCACCCTAAACCTAACCCTCACCCTCACCCTCATCCTTAGCCTAACCCTAACCCTAACGCTAATCCCAAACCTAACCCTCACCCTCAGACTAAACCTAAACTTAACTCTAACCCTCACCCTCATCCTCACCCTAAACCTTACCCTAAACCTAACCCTAACCCTCACGCTAACCCTAACCCTCACCATAACGCTAACCCTAAACCTAACCCTATTCCTCACCCTAAACCTCACTGTAACACTAATGCTAACCCTAACCCTCACCGTTACCCTAACTATCTTCCTAACACTTGAAATCACACTAACCCGAAACCTAACCCTAATCCTCACACTAACCCTAATCCTCACCCTAAACCTCAAACTCACCCTAACACTCACCGTCACCCTAACCCTCACTCTAAACTTAACCCTCACCCACACCCAAACCCTCAACCTAACCTGAACATGAAACTTCACCCTAACAGTCACCCTCAACCTAAATATCACCCTAACCCTAACCCTCACTCTAACACTAACCATGATTCTCACCCTCACCCTAACCTTAACCCTAACCCTAACCCTAAACCTAACCCTCACCGTAACCCTCACCCTAACACTCAGGCTAACCCTAACCCTCAATCTCACCCTAGCACTCACCCTAAACCTTACTCTCACCCTAAACTTAAGCCTAACCCAAACCCTCACACTAAACCTAACCCTCACCCTAACAATAATGCTAACCCTATCCCTCACCCTAACCCTAATCCTCACCATAACCCTAACCATAAAACAAACCCTACACCTAACTCTAACCCTCACCCTCACCCTCACCATCACCCTAACCCTAATCCTCACCCTCACCCTACCCTAACCCTAACCCTCAGCCGCACCCTCACCCTAACCCTAACCCTAACCCTCACCCTCACCCTAACTCTAACCCTCAAAATAAATCTCACCCTCACCCTAAACCTAACCGTAAACCTAAAACTCACTCTAACCCTAACCTTAATGCTATCCCAAATCCTCACCCTCACCCTAACCCTCACTCTAACCCTTAACCTCACCCTAACCCTAACCCTAACCCTAAACCTCATTCTAACCCTAACCCTAACAATACCCCTCAACCCTTACCCTGAACGTCACTCTAAACCTCATCGTAAACCTAACCCTCAAAATAAGCCTAAACTTAACCCTCACCCTCACCCTAAACCGAAGCCTAATCCTAACACTCACCCTAAACCTAACCCTAACCCTAAACCTCAATATAACCCTCACCCTCACGCTCACCCTCACCCTAAACCTAACTGTAACCATAACCCTCACCCTAACCCTACCACTAATCCTAATGCTATCCCTAACCCTCACACTCACCCTAACCCTCACTCTAACTCTTACCCTCAACCTAACCCTAACCCTAAAACTAAACCTCATCCTAACCCTCACCCTAAACCTAACCCTAACCTTAACCCTCACACTAACCCTAACCCTCAACCTAACCCTAAAACTTTCCCTCACCCTAATCCTAAACCTAACCCTAAGCATCAGCCAAGCGTTCTTCTGAAATTTAACCATAACCCTCAACCTAACCCTAAACCTAACCCTAAACCTAACCCTCACCTAACCCTAAACCTCACCCTCACCCTCACCCTCACCCTCAACCTAACATTAACCCTAACCTTATTCCAAACCCTAACCCTCACACTCACCCTCACACTAACTCTAACCCTAACCCTAACCGTGACCCTGAACCTAACCCCAACCCTATTCCTAACCCTCAACCTAACCCTAACCTTCACCCTAAACCTAACCCTAACCCTCACCCTAACCCTAACCCTAATGCTATCCCCAAACCTCACCCTCACCCTAATCCTCACTCTAAACCTTACCCTCACCCTAACCATCACCCTAACCCCAACCCTAACACTAACACTAAACCTCACCCTAACCCTAACCCTAAACATAACCCTCACCCTAATGCTCACCCTAACCTGCAACCTAACCCTAACTCTCACACTCACCCTAAACCTCACCCTAAACCTTATCCGCACACTAACCCTAACCCTAACCCTAACTCTAACCCTCACTATCACCCTAAGCCTAACCCAAACCCTCACCCTAAACCTCACCCTAATTCTAACGCTATCCCTAAACCTCATCCTCACACTAAACCTCATCCTAACCCTTACCCTCATCATAACCCTAACCCTAACCTTAATTCTCACGGCAAACCTAACCCTCACCCTCACCGTAAACCTCACCGTCACATTAGCCCTCACTCTAACCCTAACCGTCACACATACCCGAAAACTCACCCACAACTGAAACCTAACCCCCACCCTTAACTTTCCCTAAACCTCACCCTAAACCTAACCCTCACCTTAACCCTCACCCTAACTCTCACCCTAATTCTAATGCTAACCCAAACCCTCACTCTCACCCTAACCCTAACCTTAATCATTATCCTCACACTATGCCTAACCCTAACCCTAACACTCACATTAACCCTAACCCTCACCCTAACCCGAACCTTAACCCTCACCCTAGCTTTCAACATAACCCTAACCCTATCCCTCATCTAACCCTAACTGTAACCCTCAACTTCACCCTAAACCTCAATGTCACCCAAACCCTCCCCCTAACCCTAAACCTCATCCACACCCTCAACCTCACCTTCACCTTCACAATCACCCTAACCATCACCCTCACAATAAACATCACCCTATCCCTAACCCTTATCCTAACCCTAACCCTAACCTCACCTTAACCCTAACCCTCTCTTTAAAACTCACCCTCACCCTAATCCTCACCCAAACCATAACCCTAAGCCTTTCCTAACCGAAAGCCTCACCCTCACCCTAACCCTCACCCTCACCCTAGCCCTCACCCTAAAACTAATCCTAACTCTAACCCTCACCCTCAACATCACCCCACCCTCAACCTAACCCTAACCCAACCCTCACCCTAACCCTAACACTAATGCTAACCCTAAACCCTAACCCTCACCCTAACACTTACCCTCACCCTTAGCCTCAACCTCAAACTCAACACTATCCCTAACCCTAACCCTAATTCAAACCTTAACCTTCACCCTCAACCTAACTCTAAAGTTAACCCTAAACATAACCTTCACGCTAACCCTAAACCTGTCCCTAAACCTCACACTTTCCCTAACCCTAATCCTAAAATTAACCCTCACCCTCAACCTAAACCTTACCCTCACCCTATCCCTAAGCCTAACCCTCAGCCTAACCCTCATCCTAACCCTAAACCTAACCCTAAACCTCACCCTAAACTTAACCCTAACCCTCACCCTCACGCTCAACCTCACCATCACGCTCCCCCTAACCCTCAACCTCACCTTCACCCTATGCCTAACTATAACCCTCACCCTCACCCTAAACCTAACCCTCACCCTAATGCTCACCATAACCCTCGACCTAAACCTAAACCTCACCCTCACCCTAACCCTCACCCTAAACCTTACCCTCACCCTAACAATAACCCTAAACCTAACCCTAACCCTCACCCTCACCCTAAGCCTAACCTGAACCCTAACCCTCACCCTCACCCTAACTCTAACCCTATCCCTAAACCTCACCCTCACCCTAAATCTCATCCTAACCCTTTAGCTCATCATGACCCTCACCCTAACCCTAACCCTAATCCTCACTATAAACCTAACCCTCACCCTCATCTTAACCCTTACTGTCAGCTTAACCCTCAATCTAAACCTAACTGCCACCAACACCCTAAAACTCACCCTCATCCGAACACTCACCCTCACCCTAGCTCTACCCTAAACCTCACCCTAACCCTAAACCTCACCCTAAACCTAACTCTAAACCTCACCCTCATACTAACCCTAACCCTAAACTTAACAGTCACCATAAATCTCACCCTAACTCTAACGCTATCCCTAACCCTCACTCTCACCCTAAACCTAACCCTAATTCTTATCCTCACACTATTCCTAACCCTAACCCTCAACTTCACCCTATCCTTCACTGATACCCTAACCCTCATCCTAACTGTAAACCTCATCTACACCCTCAACTTCACCTTCACCCTCACCCTCACCCTACACCTCACCCTCACCCTAAACATTACCCTAACACCATCACCCTAACCCTAACCCTAACCTCACCTAAACCCCAACCCTCATCTTAAACCTCGTCCTCACCCTAATATTCACCCTAACCCTCACCCTCACCCAAGCCCTCACCTAAAACTAACACCAACCCTAACCCTCACCCTCAACCTCACCCCACCCTCAACCTAACCCTAACCCTAACGCTTACACTAATCCTAACCCTAACCCTAATGCTAACCCTAAACCTCAACCTCACCCTAACCCTCACCCTAACCCTAACCCTCACCCTCAGCCTCAACCTCACCCTCAATCTAACCCTAACCCTAACCCTAATTCAAACCCTCACCCTCACCCTCACCCTAACTCTAAACCTAACCCTAAGCAAAACTCTCACTCTAACCATAACCCTGTCCTTAAACCTCACCCTAACCCTAAACCTAATCCTAAACTTAACCCTCACCCTAAACCTAACCTTACCCTCACGCTATTCCTAAGCCTAACCCTCAGCCTAACCCTCATCCTAACCCTAACCCTAACCATATACCTCACCCTAACCTTAACCCTAACCCTCACCCAAAACCTAACCTTCATGCTCACCCTCAACTTCACCATCACCCTCACCCTAATCATAACCCTAAATCTCAACCTAAACCTAACTCTGACCCTCACCCTCACCATCACCCCAAGCCTAACCCTATACCTAAGCCTAATCCTAAACCTAAATCTCACCCTCACCCTCACCCTAAACCTAAAGCTCACCCTAACCCTAACCATAACCCTAGCCCTCACCCTAACCCTTACCCTCACCATCATCTTAACCCTAACCCTCAACCTAACACTAACCCTAAACCTAACCTTAACCCTCACCCTCAACCTAACCCTAACCCTAACCCTAAAATTCACCCTAACTCTAAACCTAAACCTAATGCTATCCCTAACCCTCACCCTCAAACTAAACCTCATTCTAAACCTTATGATCACCCTAACCCGCACCCTAACCCTAACCCTAACACGAACACTAATCCTCACCCTAATCCTGGCCCTAAACCTAAACCTAAACCTAACCCTCACCGTAACACTCACTCTAACCCTCGACCTAAACCTAACCGTCACCCTCACCCTAACCCTCACCCTAAAACTTACCCTCACCCTAACAATAACAGTAAACCTAACTCTAACCGTCACCCACACCCTAAGCCTAATGTGAACCCTAACCCTCACCCTTACCCTCATCCTAACTCTAACACTATCCCTAAAACTCACACACACTCATCCTAACCCTTACCCTCATCCTAACCCTTACCCTAATCATAACCCTAACCCTAACCATAACACTAACCCTCACCCACACCCTAACCCTTACCATCACCTTAACCCTCACCTTAACCCTAACCCTAAGGCTAACCCTAACACACAGTTTCACCATAAACCTAACCCTTACCCTAATCCTCACTCTATCCCTAACCCTAACCCTAATCCTTACCCTAACCCTCACCCTAAACCTTACCATCACCTTAACACTAACCCTAATATTAACTCTAATCCTCATCTTCCCCCTTAGCCTAACCTGAATTCTAACCCTCACCCTAACTCTAATGATATGTCTAAACCTCACCCTCACCCTAAACCTCATCCTAACCCATACCCTCACCATAACCAAAACCCTAAGCCTAATCCTATTCCTCACCGCAACACTAACCCTTACCCTCACCCTAACCCTCACCGTCACCTTAACCCTCACCCTAACCCTAACCGTCATCCACACTATAAAACTCACCCTCACCTAAACCCTCACACTCACCCTAACCTTACCCTAAACCTCACCTAACCCTACCCGTCACCCTAAACCTAACTCTAACCCTCACCCTCATACTAAACCTAACGCTCACCTAAACCCTCACCTTAACGCTCACCCTAACCATAACGCTAACACTAACGCACACTCTCACCCTAATCCTCACCATAATCCTTATCCTAACTCTAACCCTAACACTATGCCAAACCCTCAAATGAACCCTAACCCTCACCCTAACCGGAAGCCTACCCCTCACCCTACAACTCACCATAAACCTAACCCTAAATCTCAAACTAACCCTAACCCTAACCCTCACCTTCATCCTAACCCTCACCAACATCCTCACCATCACCCTCAGCCTAACCCCAACCCTAACCCTAAACCTAACCCTCACCCTAACCCTAAACCTCACCCTCACCCTCACCCTCACCCTCACCGTCAGCCAAACCCTAACCCTAACCCTAATCCTAACCTTAACCCTCACACTCACCCTCACCATAACTCTAACCCTAACCCTAACACTGACCCTCACCCTAACCCCTACCCTGTCCCTAACCCTCAACCTAACATTAACTCTCACCCTAACCCTAACTCTCACCCTAACCCTAAACCTAACCCCAATGCTATCCCTAAAACTCTCCCTCACACTAACCCTCACTCTAAACCTTACCCTCACCCTAAGCCTCACCCTAACCCTAAACCTAACTCTAATGCTATCCCTAAACCTCACCCTAACCCTAAAGCTATTCCTAACCCTTACACTCACCGTAAGACTAACCGTAACCCTAACCCTAATCCTCACCGAAACCTAACCCTCACACTCTCCCTAACCCTCACCGTCACTTTAACTCTCACCCAAACCTTAACCGTCACCCACAGCCTAAATCTCACCCTCACCTGAACCCTCACACTCACCCTAACCTTAACCTAAACCTCATCCTAACCTTAACTCTCACCGCAATTCTAACTCTAACTCTCACACACATACTAAACCTAACCCTCACCTTAACCCTCACCCTAACCATCACCCTAACCCTAACGCTAACCCTAACCCTCATTCTCACGCTAAGCCTCACCTTAACCCTTATCCTCACACTAACCCTAACCCTAACCCTAAACCACATATTAATGCAAACCCTCACCCTAACCCTAACCCTACACCTCACACTAACCCTAACCCTAACCTTCACTCTAACCCTAACCCTAACCCTCACCTTCACCCTAACCCTCACCTACACCTTCACCCTCACCCTCAGCCTAACCCTAAACCTAACCCTAAACCTAACCCTCACTCGAACCTTAAACCTCACACTCACACTCACCCTCACCCTCAGCCTAAACCTAACCCTAACCCTAATCCTAACCCTAACAATCACACTCACCTTCACCCTAACTCTATGCATAACCCTAAAGCAGACTTTCATACTAACCCGAACCCTATTCCTAACCCTCAACCTAACACTAACCCTCACCCTAAGCCTAACCCTAACCCTCACCCTCACCCTAAACCTAACCCTAATGCTATCCGTAACCCTTACCCTCACCCTTACCCTCACCCTAACATTCACCCTAACACTAACACTAAAACTAACCCTAACCCTCACCCTAACCCTAACCCTCACCCTAAAACTTACCCTCACCCTAACGCTAATCCTAACCCTAACTCTAACCCTCAACCTCACCCTAAGCGAAACCGGAACCCTAAACCTCACCCTAACCCTCACCCTAACTCTAACGCTGTCCCTAAACCTCACCCTCACCCACAACCTCATTCTAACCCTTGCCCTCACCATAACCCTAACCGTAAGCCTAAACATACTCCTCACCACAACCCTAACACTCACCCTCACCCTAACCCTCACTGTCACCTTAAACCTCAACCGAACCCTAAGTGTCACCTGAACCCGAAAACTCACCCTCAAGCTCACCCTCACCATAACCTTAATCTAAACCTCACCCTAAACCTAACCCTCACCCTAAACGTAACTGTAACCCTCATCCTCATACTAACCCTAACCCTCACCTTAATCCACACCCTAACCCTCACTCTAACCCTAACCCTAATCCTCACACTAACCCTAAACCTCACCTCAAACCTCACCTTCACCATAATCCTCACCCTAACCCTAACCCTAAGCCTTTCCTAAACGAAACCCTCACCCTCACCCCAACCCTCACCCTACCCTTCACCCTCAGCCTCACCCTAAGCCGAAACCTACCTCTAAGACTAATCCTAGCTATCCTAATCCAATCTTAATCCAATGTTTTCCATAACCCTCTCCCTCACACTAACCCTCACTCTAAACCTTACCATCACCCTAACCCTCACCCTAACCCTAAACCTAAAACTAACCCTCACTCTAACACTCACCCTAACCCTCAACCTTACCCTAACCCTCAAGCTCAACCTAACCCTAAACCTAATCCTCACCCTAACCCTCAACCTAACCCTAACCCTCACCCTAAACTTTACCCTCAGACTAACCCTAACCCTAAACCTCACTGTAACTCTCGCAGTCACCCTAAGCCTAACCCGAATCCTAACACTCACACAAACCCTCACCCTAACTCTAACACTATCCCTAAATCTCACCCTCAACATAAACCTCATCCTAACCCATACCCTCACCATAAACCTAACCCTAACCCTAACCCTAATGCTTACCATAATCCTAACCCTCACCCCCACCTTAACCCTCACCGTCACCTTAATCCTCACCCTAACCATAACCATCATGCCCACCCTAAAACTCACCATCATTCGAACCCTCACCCTCACCCTAACCCTAACCTAAACCTCACCCTAACCCGAACCCTTACCCTAAACCTAACTCTAACCGTCACCCTCATACTAAAACTAAATCTCACCTAAACCCTCACCCTAACCCTCACCCTAAACCTAACGCTAACCCTAACCCTCACTCTCAACCTAAACCTCACCTTAACCCTTATCCTCACACTAACCCGAACCTTAACCCAAACCCTCACATTAACCCTAACACTCATGCTAACCCTAAACCTACCCCTCACACTACCCCTCACCATAACCCTAACCCTAACCCTCAGCCTAACACTAAACCTAACCCTCACCTTGACCCTAACACTCACCATCACCCTCACCCTCACCCTCACCCTCACCCTCAACCTAACAATAACTCTAACCCTTACACTCACCCTAAACATCACCTTATCCCTGACCCTAACACTAACACTAAACCTGACTCTAACCCTCACCCTAACCCTAACCCTAACCCTAATCCTCCCCCTCTCCCACACCCTAGCGCTCAACCTAAATCTTACCCTCACCATAACCCTAACCTTTACCCCAATCCTCAGCCAAACCCTCTTCCTAACCATAAGTCTAACATTCAAACTAACCCTAACCCTAACCCTAAACCTAACCCTCACCCTAAACCTAACCCTCAACCTAACCCTCAGCCTAACCTTAACCCTAACCCTAATCTGAACCCTAATCCTCACCATCACCCTAACTCTAACACTAACACTAACCCTGACCCTCACCCTAACAACAACACTCACCCTAAGCCCAAACATCACCCTCAACCTAACCCTAACACTCACCTTAAACCTCACCCTTACTCTAACGCTAACCCTAACCCTCACCCTCACCCTAAACCTCACTCTAACCCTTACCCTCTCCATAACCCTAAACCTAACCCTATTCATCACACTAAGCCTCACCCTAACTCTCACCCTAAAAGTAACCCTAACTCTCACCTTCACCCTAGCCCTCACCGTCAAACTATCCCTCAACCTAAACCTAAACCTTACCTACACCCCAACCCTCACCCTAACCCTCACCCTCACCCTCACCCTCACCCTCAACCTAAACATCACCAGAACCCTAACTCTCAGCCTAACCCTAAGCCTAATCCTCACCCTAACCACAACCCTCACCTTAAACCTCACCCTCACCCTAATCCTCACCCTACCCCTAACCCTAAGCCTTTCCTAACCAAAACCCTCACCCAAACCGTCACGCTAACCCTCACTCTAACCCTAGCCCTCAACCTAAAACTAACCCTAACCTTAACCCTCACACTCAACCTCAACCCCACACTCAGCCGAACCCTAACCCTAATCCTAATCCTAGCTCTAACCCTAACCCTCACGCTCACTCTAAACCTAACCCTAATCCTAACCCTAAAGCTAACACTAGCCCTCAACCTCACCCTAACCCTAAACCTTACCCTAACCCTCACTGTCACACTCAAGCTCAGCCTCAGCCGAACACTAACCCTAACCCTAATACAAACCCAAAACCTCACCCTCACCATCACCCTAACTCTAAACCTAACTCTAACCATAACCCTCACCCTAACCCTAAACCTACCCCTAACCCTCACCCTAACCTAAACCTAATCCTAATCCTAACCCTCACCCTCACCCTAACCCTTACCCTCACCTTACCCTAACCCTCACCCTAACCCTAACCCTAACCCTCACCCTAACCCTAACCCTAACCCTCAGCATAACCCTCATACTAACCCTAACCCTAAACCTCACCTTAAACGTAAACCTAACACTAACCCTCACCCTCAACTTCAACCTCACCATCACCCTCACCATAACCCTCAACCTCACTCTCACACTACCCCTAACCATAACCCTAACCCTCAAAACCCTCACCCTCACCCTCACCATTACCCTCACCCTAACCTTCAACCTCACCCTCACACTAACCCTAACCATAAGCCTAACCCTCACCCTAAATCTAAATCTGACCCTCACCCTCACCGTCACCCTAAGCCTAACCCTACATCTAAGCCTAATCCTAAACCTAACCATCACACTCACCCCAAACCTAAACCTAAACCTCTTCCTAACCCTAACCCTAGCCCTCACCCTAACCCTTACCGAAACCTCACCCTAACCCTAACCCTAACCCTTACACTCACCTTAACCCTAACCCTCACACTCAACCTCACCCTAAGCCTAACCTTAACCATCAACCTAACCCTAACCCTAAACCTAAGGCTAAACCTAATCCTCACCCTCACCCTAACCCTCACGCTAACCCTTACCTTCCCATGAATGCTAACCCTAGCCCTCAGCCTAAACCTCATCCTACACATTACCCTCACCCTAATCCTAATCCTAACCTTAACCCTAACCCTAACCATATCCCTCATCCTCACCCTAACCCTCACCTTTAGCCTCAACTTAAACCTCAGCCTAACCCCAAACCTAACACTTATTCAAACCCTAACCCTCACCCTCACCCTAATTCTAATCCTAACCCTAACCAAAATTCTCACCCTAACCCTAAACCTAAACCTATGCCTAATACTCACCCTAACCCTAACCCTAATACTAAACCTAACCCTCACCCTCACCCTAACCCTTACCCTCACGCTCACCCTAAGCCTAACCCTCAGCCTAACCCTCATCTTAACCCTAATCCTAACCCTCATCTTAACCTTAACCCTAACACTAATCCTCACCCAAACCCTAACCCTCACCCTCACCCACAACCTCACCATCACCCTCATACTTAACCTCACCCTCACACCCACCCTAAGCCTAACCATAACCATAACCCTCACCCTCACAATCACCCTCACCCTAGCCCTTACCCTCATGCTAACCCTAAGCCTAACTTGAACCCTAACCCTCACCCTAAATCTAACCATATCCGTAAACCTCACCCTCACCCTAAACCTCATCATAACCTTTACTGTCACCATAAACCTAAAACTAACCCTAAACCTAATCCTCACCAAAACGCTAACCCTCATCCTCAAACTAACCCTCACCATCACCTTAAACCTCTCACTAATCCTAACCGCCACACACACCCTAAAACTCACCCTAAGTCGAACCCGAACCCGAAACCTCAACCTCACAATGACCCTCACCCTAAACCTCACCCTCACCCCCACACTAACCATAACCATAACCCTAACCCTCACCCTCACCCTCACCCTATCCCTTACCCTCATCCCTTACCCTCATGCTAACCCTAAGCCTAACCTGAACCCTAACCTGAATGCTAACTCTAACCATATCCGTAAACCTCACCCTCACCCTAAACCTCATCATAACCCTTACTGTCACCATAAACCTAAAACTAACCCTAAACCAAATCCTCACCAAAACCCTAACCCTCACCCTCACCCTAACCCTCACCATCTCCTTAAACCTCTCTCTAATCCTAACCTCCACAAACACACTAAACCTCACCCTAACCTGAACCCTCACCCTAAAACTAACTCTAACCCTCACCCTCATACTAAACCTAGCCCTCACCTTAATCCTCACCCTAACCCTCACCCTAACCCTCACCCTAACACTAAAGCTCACCCTAACCCTCAGTATCACCCTTTCCCTCACCCTAACCCTAACCCTAATCCTCACCCTAACCCTCACCCTCACCTTCACCCTCACCCTCAGCCTCACCCTCACCCTATCCCTCCCCCTAACCCTAACCTTAATCCTCACATAACCTTAACCCTCAGCTTACACCTCAGCCTTACCCTAATCCTCACCCTAAACCTAACTCTAAGCCTTTCCAAACCGAAACCCTCAATCTCACGCTGACCCTCACCCTAAACCTCACCCTCACCATAGCCCTCACCCTAAAACTATCCCTAAACTTAACCCTCACCCTCAACCTCACCCCAACTTCAGTCTAACCCTAACCCTATTCCTAATCCTAAAACTAAACCTAACCCTCACTCTCACCCTCACCCTAACCCTAACCCTAACACTAATGCTAACACTAGCCCTCACCCCAACCCTAAACCTAATCCTAACCCTAAACCTCACCCTAAACCTAATGCTAACCCTAAACCTAAGCCGCACACTAAAGCTCACCCTAACCCTTACCCTCACCCTCAACCTCAAACTAACACTAATCCTAACCCTAACCCTAACCCTCACCCTAACCCTCACCCTAACCCTGACCTTTCCCTGAACCCGAAACCTAGCCGTCAGCCTAAACCTCATCCTAAAACTAACCCTAACCCTAATCCTCAACCTAACCTTAACTCTAACCCTCACCCTATCCCTCACCCTCACCCTAACCCTCACCCTCAGCCTAAACCTAAATCACAGCCTAACCCTAAACTTAACACTTATTCAAACCCTAACCCTCACCCTCACCCTAATTCTAATCCTAACCCTAACCAAAACTCTCACCCTAAACCTAAAACTAACCCTATGCCTAATCCTCACCCTAACCCTAACATTAATCCTAAAGCTATACCTCACCCTCACCCTAACCCTTACCCTCACACTAACCCTAAGCCTAACCCACAGCCTAACCCTCATCTTAACCCTAACCCTATCCCTATCGCTCACCCTAACCTTAACCCTAATCCTAACCCTCACCCAAACCCTAAACCTCACCCTCAACCTCAAAATCACCCTCACTCTAAACCTCACCCTCACCCCACCCTAACAAAAACCATAACCATAACCCTCACCATCACCCTCACCCTCACCCTAACCCTCACGCTAACCCTCAACCTAACCCTAAAGCTCACCCTAACCCTCAGTCTCACCCTATCCTTCACACTAACCCTAAGCCTAATCCTCACCCTAACCCTCACGTTCACCTTCACCCTGACCCTAACACTCACCCTCACCATAAACATCACCCTAAACCTAACCCTCACCCTAAGCTTAAGCCTAACCCTCACCCTAACCCTCACCCTAACTCTAACCATATCCATAAACCTCACCATTACCCTAAACGTCATCGTAACCGTTACTGTCACCATAAACCTAAACCTAACCATAAACCTAATCCTCACCAAAACCCTAACCCTCACCCTCACGCTAACCCTCACCATCACCTTAACCCTCTCTCTAACCCTATCTGACACCCACACCCTAAAACTCAACCGAACCCTCACCCTCGCCCTCACCCTAACCCTTCCCTAAACCTCACCCTAACCCAAACCCTCACCATAAACCTAACTCTAACCCTCACCCTCATACTAACCCTAGCCCTCACCTTTACCTCACCCTAGCCCTCACCCTAAACCTAAACCACACTGTAACACTCAGTCTCACCCTATCCCTCACTCTAACCCTAACCCTAACCCTCACCCTAGCCCTCACCCTCAACTTCACCCTCACCCTCAGCCTCACCCTCACCCTAATCCTCACCCTCACCCTATACATCACCCTAACCCTAACCCTCACCCTAATCCTAACCTTAATCCTCACATAACCCAAACCCTCACCTTAAACCTCACCCTCACCCTAATCCTCACCCTAAACCTAACCCTAAGCCTTTCCGAACCAAAACCCTCATCCTCACCCTGCCTCTCACCCTAACCCTCACCCTCAACCTAGCCCTCACCCTAAAACTAACCCTAACCTTAACCCTCACACTCAACCTCACCCCCAAATTCAGCCTTAAACTAACCCTATAACTAATCCTAAACCTAAACCTAACCCTCACCCTCACCCTAAACGTAACCCTAACACTAACACTAATGCTAAAACTAGTCCTCACCCCGACCCTAACCCTGGTCCTAAACCTAACCCTCACCCTAAACCTAAGTCTAACGCTCACCCTCATACTAACACTAACCCTCAATTTAACCCTCACCCTAACCCTCACTCTAACCTTAACGCTAACCCTAATCCTCACACTCACCCTAACCCTCACTCTAACCCTTACCCTCACCATAACCCTAACCCTCACACTAAACCTAACCGTCACCCTAACCCTAAACTTAACCCTAACCCTAGCTCTCACCCTAACCTTACTCTAACCATCACTCTAACCCTCACATTAACCCTAACACTCACCCTAACACTAATACTAAACCTCACCCTCACTCTCACCCTCACCCTAACCCTAACCGCAACACTAACACTCACGCTAACCCTAACCCTAACCCTTATGCTATTTCTAACCCTCACCCTCACCCTAACCCTCACTCTAACCCTTACCCTCACCCTAACACTAACCCTTATCCTCACCAACTTAAACCTCACCCTAACCCTCACACTAACCTAAACCTAACCCTACTCCTCAGCCTAACCCTCACACTAAACCTAACCCTAATGCTCACCCTATAACTAACCCTAACCTAACCCTCACCCTAACCCTAACCATAACCATAACCCTCACACTAAACCTAAACCACACCCTCACTCTCACCGTAACCCTAACCCTAATCCTCACCCTAACCCTAACCCTAACCCTACAACTCAACATAACCCTCACCCTCAACCTAATCCTAATGGAAACCCTAATCCTCACCCGAAATTTAACGCTAACCCTAATGCGATCCCTAACCTTCACCCTCACCCTAACCCTCACTCTAACCCTTACCCTCACCCTAACCCTAACTTTAACCCTAAACCTAAAACTCACCCTAACCCTAACCCTAACCCTATCCCTCACCCTAACTCTTTCCCTCACCTTCACTCTAACCCCCACCCTAACCATCACCCTCATCCTAACCCTAAACCTAACCCTCACCCTCATCCTAACCCTCACCGTCAACTTAACCCTCAACCTAACCTTAACCGTCACCCACACCCTAAAACTCACCATCACCCGAACCCTCCCCCTCACCTTAACCTTACCCTAAACGTCAACCTAAACCTAACCCTCACCCTAAACCTAAATCTAACACTCACCCTCATACTAAACCTAACCCTCACCTTAAACCTCACGCTAACCCTCACCCTAACCCTAACGCAAACCCTAACCCTCAATCTAACCTTAACCCTCACCCTAACATTTATCCTCACACTAACCCTAACCCTAACCCTAACACTCACATTTACCCTAACTCTCACATTAAACCTAACCCTACCCCTCACCCTAGCCCTCAACCTAACCTTAACCCTAACCCTCACCTTCACCCTAATCCTCACCCTAACACTCATCCTCACCCTAAATATCAGCCTAAAACTAACCCTCAACCTAAAACTTACCCTCCCCCGAATCCAAAACATAACCGTCAGCCTAACCTTAACCCTATCCCTAAACCTAACCCTGACCCTAACCCTCAACCTCACCCTCAGCCTCAAGCTCAACATCAGCCTAACCCTAACCCTAACCCTAATTCAAACCCTGACCCTGAACCTCACCCTAACTCTAAACCTAACCCTAACCAAAACACTCACGCTAACCCTAACTCTATGCCTAAAGCTCACACTAACCCTAAAGCTAATCCTAAACCTAAACCTCACCCTCACCCTAACCCTTACCCTCACACTAACCCTAAGCTTAACCCTCAACCTAACCCTCATAGTAACCCTAAGCCTAACCCTAAACCTCACCCTAACCTTAATCCTAACCCTAAACCTAACCCTCAACCAAACCCTAAACCTCACGCTCACCCTCAAACTCACACTCACCCTAACCCTACCCATAACCCTAACCCTCACCATGACCCTCACCGTAACCCGCACCCTCACCTTCAGCCTAACCCTAAACCTCACCCTAAACCTAACGCTGCCCCTCAAACTCACCCTTACCCTAAGCCTAAACCTACACCTAATCTTAATCCTAAACCTAACCCTCACCCTCACCCTCACCCAAACCTAAAACTCAGCCTAACCTAAGCCTAACCCTAGCATGTACCTAACCCTTACCCTCAACATCACCCTAACACTAATCCTCAACATAACCTAACCCTCATCCTAACCCTAACCCTCACCCTCACCCTCACCCAGCCCTAACCCTAGCCCTCACCCTAAGCATAACCCTCACCGTCACTCTAACCCTCATCCTAACCCTAACCCTCACCCTAACCCTAACCCTAACCCTAACCCTCACCCTCACCCTAATCCTATCCCTAAACCTAAACATCACCCTAACCCTATTCCTAACCCTAAATCTAACCCTCATCATAACCCTCACCCTTACCCTCATACTAACCCTAACCCCAACCCTAACCCTCACCATAACCCACACCCTAACCCTAATGCTATTTCTAACCTGCACCCTCACCCTAACCCTCACTCTAAACCTTACCCTCACCCTAACCCTTACCCTCAACCTAAACCTAACCCTCACCCTAACCTTCACACTATCCCTAACCCTAACCTTACCCCTCAGCATAATCCTCACCCTAAACCTAACACTAACCCTAATCCTCACCCTATACCTAACCCTAAACCTTACCGTCACCCTAACCCTAAACCTAACCCTAACCCTCACACTAAACCTAACCCTCACCCTAACAATAACGCTAACCCTTGACCCTAACACTCACCATCACCTTAATCCTCACCCTAATCCTAACCTTAACCCTAGACCTCAGCCTCACCCTAGCACTAACCCAAACCCTAAACCTAAAACTAACAATAACCCTAACCCTAAACTTAACTCTCACACTCACCCTCATCCCCACCATCACCTTCAACTTAATCCTCACCCGCACCCTCACACTGACCCTTACCATGACCCTAACCCTCACCCTAAACCTAACTCTGACCCTCACCCTCACCCTCATCCTAAGCCTAACCCTAAACCTAAGCCTAATCCTAAACCTAACGCTCACCCTCACCCTCACCCTAAACCTAAACCTCACCGTAACCCTAACCCTAACACCCTAACCTTACTCTCACCGTCACTCTAACCCTCACATTAACCCTAACACTCACAGTAACCCTAACCCTAACCCTCACCCTCACTCTCACCCTAACCCTAACCCTAATCCTCACCCTAACCCTAACCCTAACCCTAAACCTAACCCTACAACTCAACATAACCCTCAACCTAAACCTAATTCTAACGGGAACCCTAATCCTCACCCGAAACTTAACCCTAACCCTAATGCTATCCCTAACCTTCACTCTCACCCTAACCCTCACTCCAACCCTTACCCTCACCCTAACCCTCACCCTAACCCAAACGCTAACCCTAACAATCAATCTCAACCTAACCCTCACCCTAACCCTTATCCTCACACTCACCCTATCCCTAACTCTAACTCTCACATTAACCCTAACCCTCACCCTAACACTAACCCTACCCCTCACCCCAGCCCTCAGCCTAACCATAAAACCCTAACCCTCACCTTCACTCTAATCCTCACCCTAACACTCACCCTCACCCTAACCCTAACCCTAACCCTCACCATAACCCTAACGCTAACCCTCACCCTAACCCTCACCCTCACCGTAATTCTCAACATAACCCTCACCCTTACCTTCACCCTCACACAAACCGTAAGCCTAACTCTCACCCTAACCGTAACCCTAACCCTAATGCTATCCTTAACACTCACCCTCACCCTAAATCTCACTCTAACCCTTACCCTCACCCTAACCCTAACCCTAATCCTAAAACTAAACCTCACCCTAACCCTTACCCTAACCCTAAATCTAATCCTAACGCTGACCCTAATGATCACCCTAACGCTCACCCTAATCCTAACACTCACCGTCACCCTAAACCACACACTAAACCTTTCCCTCACACGAATCCTAACCCTAACCCTAAGCCTAAGCCTCACAATAACACTATCCCTCACCATTAACCTAAGCCTAACCCTCAGCCAAACCCTCTTCCTAACCCTAAAACTAAAACTAACTCTAAACCTCACCCTCACCCTAAGCCTAACCTGAACCTTAACCCTCACACTCACCCCCACCCTAACTCTAACGCTATCCCTAAACCTCAACCTCACCGTAAACCTCATCCTAACCCTTACGCTCACCATAACCCTAACCCTAACCCTAATCCTCACCACAAACCTAAGCCTCACCCTCACCCTAACCCTCACCGTCACCTTAACCCTGACCCTTACACTAACCGTCACCCACACCCTAAAACTCACGCTCACCAGAACCCTCACCTCACCCTAAACTTACCCTAAACCTCAGCCTAAACATAACCCTCACCCTAAACCTAAGTCTAAAGCTCACCCTCATACTAACACTAACCCTCAATTTAACCCTCACCCTAACCCTCACCCTAACCTTAACGCTAACCCTAATCCTCACACTCACCCTAACCCTCACCCTAACCCTTACCCTCAACCTAAAACTAACCCTAACCCTAACCCTCACACTAAACCTAACCGTCACCCTACCACTAATCCTAACCCTAAACCTAACACTCAACATAAACCTCACCCTCACTCTCACCCTAAACCTAACCCTAAACCTAATCCTCCCCCTAACTCTAACCTAAACCCTAATGCTATACCTAAACCTCACCCTCACCCTAACACTCACTCTAACCCTTACCCTCACCCTAATCCTAACCCTTATCCTCAGCCAAACCCTCTTCCTAACCCTAACCCTAACCCTCAACCTAACCCTAACCCTAAAACTAATTCTCACAATAACCCTAAACCTCACCCTCACACTGACCCTCACCTTCAGCCTAACCCTAACCCTAACCCAAATCCTAACCAGAACCATCACACTCACCCTCACCTTAACTCTAACCCTAACCCTAATCCTGACCCTCACCCTAACCCCAATCCTATCCCTAACCCTCAACCTAACTCTAACCCTCACTCTAAACCTTACCCTAACACTCACCCTAACCCTAACCCTAACCCTAATGCTATCCCTAAACTTCACGCTCACCATTACCCTCACTCTAACACTTACCCTCACCCTAACCCTCACCCTAACCCTAAACCTAAACCTAACCCTCACTCTAACGCTCACCCTATCCCTCAACCTAACCCTAACGCTAACCCTAACCCTTACTCTCACCCTAATCCTAAAACTAACCCTTATCCTCACAGTAACTCTAAACCTAACCCTATCCCGCACATTAAGGCTAACCCTCACCCTAACCCTAACACTACCCTTCACCCTACCCCTCAGCCTAACCCTAACCCTAACCCTCACCGTCACCCTAATCCTCATCTACACCCTCACCCTCAACTTCAGCCTACCCCTAAACCTAACCCTAAACCTGACCCTCACCCTAACCCTAAACCTCAACCTCACCCACACCCTCGCCCTCAGCCTAAAACTAACCCTAACCCTAATCCTAAACCAAAACATCACACTCCCCCTAAACCTAAATCTAAACCTAACCCTAATGCTGACTTTCACCCTAACACCAACCCTATTCCTAATCCTCATCCTAACCCTATCCCTCACCCTAACCCTAACCCTAAACCTCACCCTAATCCTAAACCTAACCCTAATGCTAACCCTAACCCTCACCCTCACCCTAACCCTCACACTAACACTAACACTAAACCTCACCCTAACCCTCAACCTAACCCTAAACCTAAACCTAACACTCTCCTTAACGCCCACCCTAAACCTCAACCTAACCCTAACCCTCAACCTCACCCTAACCCTCACCCTAAACCTTACCCTAACCCTAATCCTAAACCTAACCCTAACTCTAACCCTCACCCTCAACTTAACCCTAAGCTGAACCCTAACCCTCAACCTAACACTCACCCTAACCCTAACGTTGTCCCTAAACCTCACTCTCACCCTAAACCTCATTCTAACCCTTACCCTCACCATAACCCTAACCCTAACCCTAACCCTAATCCCACCCCAACCCTAACCCTCACCCTCACCCTAACCCTCACCATCACCTTAACCCTCACCCTAACCCTAACCATCACCCACACCCTAAAACTCACCTCAACCGAACCCTCACACTCACCATAACCTTACTCTAAACCTCACCCTAAACCTAACCGTCGACCTAAACCTAACTCTAACACTCACCCTCATACTAACCTTAAGCCTCACCTTAACCCTCACCCTAACACTCACCCTAACCCTAACGCTAACCCTAACCCTCAATCTAACCCTAACCCTTATCCTCACACTAACCCTAACCCTAACCCTAAACCTCACATTAAACCTAACCCTCACCCTAACCCTAACCCTACTCCTCACCTTAGCCCTCACCTTAACCATAACCGTAATCCTCACCCTAACCCTAACCCTAAACCTCAACTTCACCCTAACCCTCACTGTTACCCTACACTCACCCTAACCCTAAACCTCACCCTCACCCTAAACGTCACCGTAACCCTCACCATCAACCTCACCCCAACCTCAACCTAAGCCTAACCCTAACCCTCAACCTAACCCTAACCCTAATGCTAACCCTAAACCTCAACCTCACCCTAACCCTCACCCTAACCCTTACCCTCAACCTCAACCTCAACCTAAACCTAACCCTAACATTAACCCTAACCCTAACCCTCCCCTAAGACTCACCCTAACCCTAACCCTAACCCTACCCCTCAGCCAAACCCTCCCCCTAACCCTAACCCTTACTCTAATCCTTACCCTACACCTAAACCTAACGCTAACCCTCACCCTAAAACTCACCCTCACCATAAATCTAATGTGAACATTAACCCTCAACCTCACGCTAAACTTCGCCCTAACCCTTACCCTCACCTTAAAACTATCCCTCACCCCCACCCTAACCCTCACCCTACGCCTAAACATCACCCTCAGCCTCAAGCTCAACCTCAGCCTATCCTTAACCCAAACCCTAATTCAAACCCTAATCCTCTACCTCACCATAACTATAAACCTAACCCGAACCAAAACCATCACGCTAACCCTAACTCTATCCCTAACACTCACCCTAACCCTAAACCTAATCCTAAAACTACCCCTCACCCTTACCGTAACCCTTACCCTCACCCTAACCCTAAGCCTAAACCTAAGCCTAACCCTCTTACTTACCCTAACCCTAAACCTAACCCTAACCCTAACCTTAACCCTAACCCTAACCCTAACCCTCAACAAAACCCTAACCCTCACCCTCACCCTCAGCCTCACCTTCAACCTCACACTCACCCTCACACTCACCCTCACACTCACCCTCACCCTAACCATAACCTTAAGCCTAACCATCACCCTCACCCTCACCATGACCCTAACCCTAACCCTCACCCTCAACCTCACCCTAACCCTAAACATAACCATAACCCTCACCCTAAACCTAACTCTGACCATCACCCTCAACCTCACCCTAAGCCTATCCCTACACCTAAGCCTAATCCTAAACTTAACCATCACCCTCACCCTCACCCAAACCTAAAACTCAGCCTAACCCTAAGCCTAACCCTAGCACTCACCTAAAACTTACCCTCACTGTCACCCTAAACCTAATCCTCAACCAAAATCTAACCCTCACCCTAACCCTAACCCTAACCATAGCCCTCACACTAAACCTACCCCTCACCCAGACACTCACCCTAACCTTAATCCTCACCCTAATCCTAACCTTAAGCCTAGACCTCAGCCTCACCCTACCCTCACACTAACTTTAAACCTAAAACTAACCATAGCCCTAACCCTAAATACCTAATTCTCATGCTCACCCTCATCCTCACCATCACCCTCACCCTCATCCTCACCCTCACCCTCACCTTAACCCTAACCATAACCCTAACCCTCACCCTAAACCTGACTCTGACCCTCACCCTCACCCTCATCCTAAGCCTAACCCTAATCTTAAGCCTAAATCCTAAACCTAACCTTCAACCTCAACCTCACCCTAAACCTAAACCTCACTCTAACCCTAACCCTAACCCTAGACCACACCCTAACCCTTACCCTCACCATCACTCTAACCCTCACATTAACCATAACACTCACCCTAAACCTACCCTAATCCTTACCCTCACCCTCAAAATAACCCTAAAACTAACCCTCACCTTAACCCTAACCCTAACCCTACACCTCAACATAACCCTCACCCTCAACCTAATCCTAAAGGTAACCCTAACCCTCACTATAAGCCTAACCCTAACCCTCACCCTAAGCCCAACCCTAACCCTAACCCTAACTGTAACTCTCAACACAACCTTCAACCTCACCCTCACCCTAAACCTAACCGTAACCTTAACCCTCACCATAACCTTGACCGTAACCCTAATGCTATCCTTAACACTCACCCTCACTCTAAATCTCACTCTAACACTTACACTCACCCTAACCCTAACCGTAACCCTAAAACTAAACCTCACCCTAACACTCAACCTAACACTAAACCTAACACTAACCCTCTCCCTAACGCTCACCCTAACCCTCACCCTAACCCTAACACTCACCATCACCCTAACCCTCACCCTAAACCTTTCCCTCACCCAATCCTAACCCTAACCCTAAGCCTAACCCTCACACTAACACTATACGTCATGCTAACCCTAACCCAAACCCTCAACCAAACCCTCTTCCTAACCCTAAACCTAACCCTAACTCTAACCCTCACCCACACCCTAAGACTAAACTTAACCCTAACCCTCACCCTCACCTCACCCTAACTCTAACGCTATCCCTAAACCTCACCCTCACCCTAAACCTCATCCTAACCCTTAATCTCACCATAATCCTATTCATAACCCTAACTCTAATCCTCACCGTAAACCTAACCCTCACCTCACGCTATCCCTCACCGTCACTTAACCCTCACCCTTAACCTAAAAGTCACCCACACCCTAAACCTCACCCTCACCCTCACTCTCACCCTCACCCTAAACTTACCCTAGCCATCACCCTAAACCTTACCCTCACCGTCACTTTAAACCTCACATTAACCCTAATTCTCACCCTAACCTTAACCCTAACCCTCACCTTAACCCTAACCCTAAAGCTATCCATAACCTTCACCCTCACCCTAACACTCACTCTAACCCTTACCCACACCCTAACCCTAACCCTCACCCTAAACCTAAACCTCACCCTAACCCTAACCCTCACCCAAAACCTAAGCCTAATGCGCACCCTCATGCTAAACCTAACCCACAACTTAACCCTCACCCTAACCCTCACCCTAACTTTAAAGCTAACCCTAACCCTCACACTCACCCTAACCCTCACCCTAACCCTTACCCTCACCCTAACACTAACCCTAACCCTAACCCTCACCTAATCCTAACCCTCACCCTAACCCTAACCCTAACCCTAACACTAACACTAACCCTAACCCTCAACATAACCTTCACCCTCACCCTCACCCTAAACCTAACCGTAACCCTAACCCTCCCCCTAACTCTAACATAAACCCTAATGCTATGCTTAAACCTCACCCTCAGCCTAACCCTCACTCTAACCCTTAACCACACCCTAACCCGAAACCTAACCCTAACAATCACCCTAACCCTCACCCTAACCCTAACCCGCACAATCACCCTAACACTGACCCTAAACCTTTCCCTTACCATAATCCTAACCCTTACTCTAAGCCTAAACCTCACCCTAACCCTAAAAGTAACTCTCAGCAAAACCCTCTTCCTAACCCTAACCCTAACCCTCAACCTAACCTTAACCCTAACCCTCACGCTAAACCTAAGTCTAACGCTCACCCTCATACTAACACTAACGGTCAACTTAAACCTCACCCTAACCTTAACGCTAACCCTAACCCTCACACTCACCGTAACTCTCAGCCAAACACTTACCCTCACCCTAAACCTAAACCTCACACTAAACCTAACCCTCACCCTAACACTAACCCTGACCATAACCCTAAACATAACCCTCACCCTCCCCCTCCCCCTAACCCTAACTGTAAACCTAACACTCCCCCAACACTAACCTAAATCCTAATGCTATCCCTAAACCTCACCCTCACCCTAACCCTCACTCTAAACCTTACCCTCACCCTAACTCTATCCCTAACACTTAAACTAAACCTCATCCTAACCCTCACCCTCATCCTAAGCCTAACCTGAATCCTAACCCTCACACTAACCCTCACCCTAAGTCTAACGCTATCCCTAAACCTCACACTCACCCTAAAGCTATTCTTAACCCTTACACTCATCATACCCTAACACTAACCTTAACCCTAATCCTCACCACAATCCTAACCCTCACACTCACACTAAACATCACCATAAACTTAACCCTCACCCTAACCCTAACCATCACCCACACCCTAAAACTCACCCTCACCCGAACCCCCACACTCACCCTAACCTTAGCCAAAACCTCATCCTAATCCTAACCCTAACCCTAATTCTAACTCTAACCCTCACCCACATACCAACACTAACTCTCACTTTAACCCTCACCCTAAACATCACCCTAACCCTAACGCTAACCCTAACACTCACTCTCACCCTAAGCCTCACCCTAACCCTTATCCTCACACTAACCCTAACCCTAACCCTAACCCGCACATTAACTCTAACCCTCACCCTAAACCTTATCCTAAACTTCACCTTCACCCTAACCCTCAACTACACCCTCACCCTCACCTTCAGCCTAACCCTAAACCTAACCCTAAACCTAACCCTCAACCTAACCCTAAACCTCACCCTCACGCTCACCCTCAGCCTAACGCTAATGCTAACCCTAATCCTAACGCTAACCCTCACACTCACGCTCACCCTAACTCTAACCCTAACCCTAAAGCTGAATTTCACACTAACCCCAACCCTATTCCTAACCCTCGACCTAAACCTAACTCTAACCCACATCCTCATACTAACCCTAACCCTCACCCTAAACCTAACGCTAACCCTAAACCTCAATCTCACCCTAACCCTCACCCTAAAACTTATAGTCACACTAACCCTAACCCTAACCCTAAACCTCAATCTCACCCTGACCCTTACCCTAAAACTTATAGTCACACTAACCCTAACCCTAACCCTAAACCTCACATTAACCCTAACCCTCATCCTACACTTCACCCTACCCCTGACCCTAACCCTAACCCTAACCTTTACCCTAACCATAACCCTAGCCCTCAAATTCACCCTAACCCTCACCGTCACCCTACCCTCACCCTAACGCTAACCCTCACATATAACCTCACCCTCACCATTACCCTCACCCTCACCCTAACACCCACCCTCACCCTAAACATCACCCTAAACCTAACCCACACCCTAACCCTAATCCTAATCCTCACCCTAACACTAACCTTCACCTTAAACCTCACCCTCACCATAATCCCTACCCTAAAACTTACCCTAAGACTTTCCTAAATAAAACCCTCACCCTCAACCTAACACTAACCATCACCCTCACCCTATCCCTCACCCTCAACCTAACCATCACTTTATCCCTTACCCTCACCCTAAACCTCACTCTAACCCTAACCCTAACACTAACACTAAACCTCACTCTAACCCTCACCCTAACCCTCAACCTAAACCTAACCCTCACCCTAATGCTCAACCTAACCCTCAACCTAACCCTAATCCTCACCCTACCCCTCACCCTAAACCTCACCCAAAACCTTACACTCACCATAACCCTAAACCTAACCCCAACCCTCAGCCAAACCCTCTTCCTAACCCTGACCCAAACACACAAATAACCCTAAAAATAAACCTAAACCTAACCCTCAACCTAAACCAAACCCTCACCCTAACCCTCAGCCTAACCCTAACCCTAATCTGAACCCTAACCCTCACCATCACCCTAACTCTAACTCTAACACTAACACTGACCCTCACCCTAACCCCAACCCTCACCCTAAACCTAAACCTCAACCTCACCCTAACCCTAACACTCACCTTAAACCTCACCCTTACTCTAACGGTAACCCTAACCCTCACCATCACCTTAAACCTCACCCTAACCCTGACCCTCTCCATAACCCTAAACCTAACCCTAATCCTCACACTAAGCCTCACCCTAACACTCACCCTAAAAGTAACCTTAACCCTCAACTTCATCCTAAACCTCACCATCACCCTAAACCTCAACCCAAACCTAACCCTCACCTACACCCTAAACCTCACCCTAAACCTCACCCTCACAGTCAACCTCACCCTCAACCTAAACATTACACTAACCCGAACCCTGATCCTAACCCTAAACCTAATCCTCACCCTAAACATAACCCTCACCTTAAAACTCAACATCACCCTAATCCTCACCCTACCCCTAATACAAAACCTTTCCTAACTGAAACCCTCACCCTCAACCTAACCCACACGCTAACACTTACGCTCACCCTAGCCATCACCCTAATCCTAGCCCTAACCCTAACCCTCACCCTCACCCTCAACCTAACCCTAACCCTAACCCTAACCCAAACCCTAAGGCTAACACTAGCCCTCATCCTCACCCTAACCCTAACCCTAACCCTCACCCTCACACTCAACCTCAGCCTCAGTCGAACCCTATGCCTAACCCTAATCCAAACCCTAAACCTCACCCTCACCCTCAACCTAACTCTGAACCTAAAAATAACCAAAACCCTCACCCTAACCCTATCCCTATCCCTAACCCTCACCAGAACCCTAACCCTAATCCTAATCCTAACCCTCATCTTCACCCTAACCCTTAACCTCACCTTACTCTAACCCTCACCATAAACCTTACCCTCCCCAGAACCCTAACCTTAACCCTCAGCCTAACCCTCATCCTAACCCTAACCCTACCCCTAACCCTCAACCTAAACTTAACCCTAACCCTAACCCTCACACTAACCCTAACCCTCACCCTAAACCTAACCGTACATGTCACCCTAACCCTAAATTTAACCTAAACCTAACCCAAACACTCATCCTAACCCTAACCCTAAACCTCAACCTCAACCTCACCCTAAACCTCAACGTCACCCTAACCCTCACTCTAACCCTAACCCTCACCCACACCCTAACCCTAACCCTAACACTCAGGCTAACCCTAACCCTCACTCTCACCCTAAACCTCACCCGAACCCTAAACGTTACCGTAGCCCTCACACTAAACCTAAACCTCACCCTAACAATAACGCTAACCCTACCCCTCACCCTAACCCTTACCCTCACTGTCACTCTAACCCTCACCCTATCCATTACCCTCACCCTAACCCTAACACTAACCTTCAACCTCACCCTCATCCTAAACCTAACCCTAAACCTAACCCTCACCCTAACCCTAACCCTAATCCTAATGCTATCCTTAACCCTCACCCTCACCCTAAATCTCAATCTAACCCTTACCCTCACCCTAAGCCTAACCATTACCCAAAATCTCAACCTCAACCTAACCCTCACCTTAACCCTAACCTAACCCTAACCCTCACCCTAACGCCCACCCTAACCCTCAAAATAAACCTAACACTCACCGTCACACTCACCCTCAACCTAAAACTTTCGCTCACCCTAATCATAACCCTAACCCTAAGCCTAACACTCACACTAACCCTATCCCTCACCCTAACCCTAAGCATAACCCTCAACTTAACCCTAACCCTAACCCTATACCTAATTCTCACCGTAACCCTAAACCTCACCCTCAACCTCAACCTCACTCTCAGCCTAACCCTAACCATAAAGCTAATCGTAACCCTAACCCTCACACTCACCCTCACCCTAACTAAGTTTAACCCTAACCATAAGCCTGATCCTAACCCTAACCCCAACCATATCTCTAACCCTCAACTTAACACTAACCCTCACCCTATACCTTACCCTAACCCTCAACCTAACCCAAATACTAACCCTAATGCTATCCCTAAATCTCACTCTCACCCTAACCCTCACTCTAAATCTTACCCTCACACTAACCCTAAACCTAAACCTAACCCTCAACCAAACGCTCACCTTATCCCTCAAGCTAACCCTAACGCTAACCCTAACCCTCACTCTCACTCTAATCCTCAAACTAACCCTTATCCTCACAGTAATCCTAACCCTAACCCTAACCCTCACATTAATGCTAAGCCTCACCCTAACCCCAACTTTACCCTTCAACCTACCCCTCCCTAACCCTAACCCTAACCCTGATGCTAACCCTAACCCTAACCCTGCCCTTCAGCCTAAACCTCACCCTCACCCTCAGTCTAACCCTAACCCTAACCCTAAACCTGAACCTCACCCTAACCCTAAACCTCACCCTAACCCACAGCCTCACAATCAGCCTAAACCTAACCCTAACCTTAATCCTAACCCTAACCCTCACACTCCCACTAACCCTAAATGTAACCCTAAACCTAAAGCTGACTTTCACCCTAACACCAACCCTATCCCTAACCCTCAAACTAACCCTAACCCTCACCCTAAGCCTAACGCTAAACCTCACCCTAACCCTAAAGCTAACCCTAATGTTTAACCCTAACCGTCACCCTTACCCTAAACCTTACCCTCACCCTAACCCTCAACCTAACACTAACCCTAACACTAACACTAAACCTCACCCTAACCCTCAACCTAACCCTAAACCTAAAATTAACACTCTCCTTAAAGCCCACCCTAACCCTCAAACTAACCCTAACCCGTACCCTCACCCTAACCCTCACCCTAAACCTTACCTTAACCCGAAGCCTAACCCTAAACCTAACTCTAACCTTCTCCCTAAACCTAACCCTTACCTGAACCCTAACCCTCACCCTAACTCTCACCCTAACTCTAACGCTGTCACTAAACCTCACCCTCACCCTAAACCTCATTTTATCCCTTACCCTCACCATAACCCTAACCCTAACACTAACGCCAATAATACCACAACCCTAACCCTCACCCTCACCTTCACTCTAACCCTCACCATCACCTTAACCCTTACCCTAACCCTAACCGTCACCCACACCCTAAAACTCACCCTCACCCTCACCCTCACCATAATCTTACACTATACCTCACCCTAAACCTAACCCTCACCCTAAACCTAACTCTAACATTCACCCTCATACTAACCCTAAACCTAACATTAACCCTCAACCTAACGCTCACCCTAACCCTAACGCTAAAACTAACCCTCAATCTAACCCTAAACCTTACCCTAATTCTTATCCTCACACTAACCCAAACCCTAACCCTAACCCTCACATTAACCCTAACCCTCACCCTAAACCTAACACTAGCCCTCACCCTAACCCTAACCCTAACCCTCACCTTCACCCTAACCCTCACCGTCACCCTACCCTCAACCTAACCCTAACCCTCACCTATAACCTCACCCTCACCATAACCCTCACCCTCACCCTAAGCCTTTCCTAACCAAAACCCTCACCCTCAACCTAACCCTAACTCTATCACTCACCCTAACCCTAACCCTAATATTAATGGTATCCCTAACCTTCACCCAAACCCTAACCCTCACCGTTAACTTTACCCTCACCCTCACCCTAACCCTACCCCTATCCATCAGCCTAATGCTCGCACTAACCCTAACCCTATCCATAAGCCTCACCCTAACCCTAACACTAATCCTAAACCTAACATTCACCCTTATCCTCACGATAAACCTAACACTCACCCAAAACCTAACCCTCACACTAGCCTTCATCCTAACACTTACTCTCACCCTCACCCTCACCCTAAACCTCAACCTAACCCTAAACCTCACCCTAAGCCATACCATCACCCTAACTCTAATCCTAACCCTTACTCTGTCACCCTAACACTAAACCTTTCCCTAACCCTCATCTTAACCCTAAACCTCACACTAACCCTAAACCTTACTCTCACCCTCACCCTAACCCTAAACCTCACCCTAACCTTCACCCAAACCCTAACACTAACCCTAACCTTCACCTTCACCTTAAACCTCACCCTAACCCTTACCCTCAACATATCCATAACACTAACCCTACCCGAAATCCTCACACTAACCCTAACCCTCACCCTCACCCTAACGCTCACCCTAACCCTAATCCTCACCCTCACCCTAACCCTTACTGTGACCTGAACCCTCACCCTAACCCTAACCCTACCCTTCACACTGACCCTCGCCCTCACGCTAAACCTATCCCTTACCCTAACCCTCATCCGCACCCTCACCCTCACTCTCTGCCTAACCCTAACCCTAACCCTAATTCTAAACCTAACCCTCACACTCACAGTCAACATAAGCCTAACCCTAAACTCACCCTAAACCTAACCCTATCCTTAATGCTAAACCTATACCTCACCCTCACCCTAACCACAACCATAACGCTAACCCTCACCCTAACCCTAACCCTAACCCTAATGCTAACCCTAAACCTCACCCTCACACTAACCCTCACCCTAAAACTTAACCTCTACCTCACCCTCACCGTCATCCTAACCCTGACCCAAACCCTAACCCTCACCCTAACTCTCACACTAACCCTAACCCTAACCCTACCCCTTAGCCTAACCCTCACCCTAAACGTAACCATAACCCTAATCCTCACCCTATCCCTAACCCTAAACCTATCCCTCACCCTATCCCTCACCTTATCCCTAACCCTAAACCTCACCTTAACCTTCACCCTCACCCTAATAATAATGCTAATCCTAACCCTCAACGTTACCCTAACCCTCGCCCTAACCCTGACCCTGACTGTAACCCTATACCTCACCCTCACCCTAACCCTCATGCTAAACCTTACACTCACCCTAACATCAACTCTAACCCTAACCATAACCCTCAACCTAACCCCCACCCTAACCTTCACCCTAACCCTCACGCTAACCCTAACCCTCACTCTCAACCTAACCCTCACCCTAAGCCTTATACTCACACTAACCCTAATCCTAACCCTAACCCTAACCCTCACACTAAGCCTAATCCTCACCCTAACCCTAACCCTACCTATCACCCTAATCCTCACCTTAACCCTAACTCTAAACCTCACCCTAACCCTAACCCTAACCCTAATCCTCACACTAACCATAACCATAACCCTATGCCCATGCTTCTCCCTAAACCTCACCCTAATTCGAACCGTATCCCTAACCCTCATGCTAATGCTACCCCTAACTCGAACCCTCACCCTTACCCTAACCCTCACAGACACCCTAACTATCACCCTTACCATCATCGTCACCCGAAGCCTCATCCTCACCCTAAACCTCAACCTCAGCATAACTCTAAAAATAATCCAAACCCTCACACTAACCCTAAACCTCACCTTCACCCTCACCCTCACACTCACACTCAACCTAACCCTAACCCTAACACTAACAATAACCCCACCCTCACCATAACCCTAACTCTAACCTAAACCTCACACTAACCTTCACACTAACACGCACGATAATCCTAACCCTCACTCTCACGCTAACCCTCACCCTAATACTTAGCTTCACCCTAACCCTAAACCTAACCCTCACAATAAACCAAACCCTCACCTCAACTCTAACCCTAAATCTAACCCTAATCCTAAAACTAACGATCACACTTACCCTCACCCTAAGCCTAACCCAAAACCTCACCTTCACCCTAACCCTCACCCTCAAACTAAACATCACACTAACCCTAACCCTCACCCTAAACCCTCACCCTAACCCTAACCCTCACCTAATCCTAACCCTCATCCTAACCCTAACCCTAACCTTAACCTTCAACTTCACCCTAGCTCTCATCCTAACTGTAATCCTAACAATAAACCTAAACCTAACCCTAAAGCTCACCCTAACCCTAACGCTAACACTCACCCTCATCCTAACCTAAACCTTAACCCTAACCCTCACCCTCACCCTCACCCTAAGCCTCACCCTCACCCTAACCCTCACCCTCACCCTAACCCTCACCCTAACCCTTAACCTCATCCTAACAGTGACCCTAACCTTCACCCTCACCCTAACCCTAACCATAACAATAACCCTAAACCTCACAGTAAACCTAATCCTCACCCTAACCCTAAACCTCACCCTCACCCTAACCCTGACCCTAACTGTAACCCTCACCCGCACCCTCAACCTCAAACTAACCCTCACCCTAACCCTCACCCTCACCCTAAACATCACCCTAAACCTAACCCTCACCCTCACCCTAACCCTAACCCTAACCCTCACCCTATACTTAACCTAACCCCAACGATAATCCTAACCCTCACCCTCAACCTAAATCTCACCCTAACACTCAACCTAACCCTAACCCTCACCCACTCCCTAACCCTCACCAAAATCCTAACCCCAACCCTCACCCTAACCCTAACACTCACACTAACCCTCAACCTCAACCTTATCCTCACCCTAAAAATAACGCTTACCCTTACATAACAGAAAACCTCAACCTCACCTTCACCCTAACCCTCACCCTCACCCTAAACCTAAATCTCAAGCTAACCCTCTCCCTATCCCTAACGCTAACGCTCACCCTCACCCTCACCCTAACCCTATCCCTACACCTCACAATAACTCTTACCCTAACCCTAACCATAACCCTAACCTTCACCCTAACCTTAAACCTAAAACTAACCCTCGAGCACACCCTAACCCTCAACTTACCCTCACACTCACCCTCACCCTAACACTCATCCTCACCCTAACCCTCACTCTCACAATAAATATCACCCTAAACCTAACCCTCAGCCTAACCCTAACCCTCAACATAACCCTAACTCTCACCCTGACCCTCACCCTAAACCTAACCCTAAGCTTAACCCTCACCCTAACCCTTACCCTAAAGCTAACCCTTACCCTAAACCTAACACTCACCCTAACCCTAACCCTCACACTAACACTAAACCTATCCCTTACCCTAACCTTAATCTTAACACTAACTCTCACCCTCACCCTAACCCTAACCCTATCATTAATCTTAACACTAACCCTCACCCTCACCCTAACCCTAACCCTAAACCTAACACTCACCCTAACCATAATGCTAACCCTAACCCTCATATTCACCTTAAACCTCACCCTAACCCTTACCCTCACCATAACCCTAACCCTAAACCTTACCCTACTCCTCACGCTAATCCTAACCCTCGCCTACACGCTAACCCTCACGATCACCCAAACCCTCATCCTCACCCTAACACTCACACTAACCATAACCATAAAGCTAATCCTAAACCTAACCCTCAACCTCACCCTCACACTAACCCTAACCCTAAACCTAACCCTCAAAATCAACCTCACCCTAACACTCACCCTTAGCATAAAATTCACCCTAACCCTAACCCTCACCCTAAACCTAGGCCTAACCCTCACCCTAACCTTATCCTCAACCTAACCCTCACCCTCACCCTTATCCTCACACTAACCCAAATGCTCACCCTATCCCTAACCCTAACCCTAACGCTCAACCTAACCCTAACCCTCACCCTAAATCTAATTCTAATCCTAACTCTCACTCTCACAGTAACCCTCACAATATCCCTTACATTCACCCTAACCCTCACCCTCACCCTAACCCTACCCTTACCCTCACACTAACCCTAACCCTAACCCTAACCCTAACTGTAACTCTAACCTGCAAACTAAACCTAATCCTAACCCTAACGCTCACCCTAAACCTCACACTCACGCTCAGCCTAACCCTAACCCTAACCCTAATCTTAACACTAACCCTTAACCTCACCATAACCCTAACCCTAACCCTAACAGTCACCCTAACCCTCATCCTACCCCTAACGCTAACCCTAACCCTCACCTTCACCCTAAACATCACCCTAACCCTTACCCTCACCATAACCCTAACCCTAACCATTACCCTAATCCTCACCCTAACCCTAACCCTCGCCTACACCCAACTAACCCTAACCATTACCCTAATCCTCACCCTAACCCTAACCCTCGCCTACACCCAACCCTCACCATGACCTGAAACCTCATCCTCACCCTAACACTCACACTAACCATAACCATAACGCTAATCCTAAATCTAAGACTCACCCTCACCCTCACACTAACCCTAACCCTATACCTAACCCTCACCCTCAACCTCACAATAACACTCATCCTTACCATAAACATCACCGTAACTCTAACCCTCATCCTAAACCTAACCATAACCCTCACCGTAAACGTAACACTCACCCTAACACTCACCCTATCCCTAATGCTAACCCTACACGTCACCTTCACCCTAACCCTCACCCTAACCCTTATCCTCACACTAACCCTAAAGCTCACCCTATCCCTAACCCTAACCCTAAACCTCACCCTAACCCTAAACTTCACCCTCAACCTACATCTCACCCTAACTCTTACCCTCACACTAACCCACAAACTAAAGCTAATCCTATGCCTAACATTCACCCTAACCCTCACCTTCACCCTCACCCTCACCCTAACCCTAACCCTCACCTTAAACCTAAACCTCACCCTCAACCTAACCCTAAACCTTAACCTTACCCTCACATTAACCATATCCCTAACACTAACCCTAACCCTATCTCTCAACAGAACACTTACCCTCACCCTAACCCTCACACTCACACTAAACATCACCCTAACCCTAACACTTACCCTAACCCTAACCATAACCTTCACCTTAACCCTAACCCTAATTGTAACCCTAACCCTCACACTAATCCTAACCCTAACCCTCACCCTCACCCTTACACTCACCCTAACCCTTACCCTCACCCTCTCCCTAATCCTAACCCTAACCCTAAACTTTACCCACACCCTCACCCTAATCTTCACCCTAACCCTAACCCTAACCCTTACTTAACTGAAAAACTCACCCTAAACCTCACCCTCACCCTAACCCTCACCCTCAACCTAGCCCTCAACTTAACACTTACCCTCACCCTCACACTAACCCTCACCCTAAACCTAACCCTAACACTCATCCTAAACCCAACACTCAACCTAATGCTAACCCTAAACCTGACACCCTAACCCTCACCATAACCGTTACCATCACTCTAACTCTAACCCTAAACCTAACACTAAACCTAACCCTCAACCTAAACCTCAGCGTAAACCTAACCCTAACCCTAATCCTCACCCTATCCTTAACCTTAACCCAAACACTCACCCTAACCCTCACCCTAACCCTCAACCTAACCCTTACCCTCACACTAACCCTAACAATCACCCTCACCCTAATCCTCACCCTCACCCTAACACTTACCCACATCCTAAACCTCAAACTACCCCTACCCCTACAGTCTCCCTAATCCTCACCCTACCCCTACCCCTAACCCTAATCCTAACCCACCCCTAAACCTCACCCAAACCCGAACCCTTAACTCACCCGAACCCTCATCCTCACCCTAAACATCACCCAAACACTAACACACACCCTAACCCTAACACTAAACCGTAAACCTCATCCACACCCTAACCCTCACCATAACCCATATCCTCACCCTAACCCTAACCATAACCTTCACACTAACCGTAACCCTCACCCTAACCCTAACCCTAACCCTAACCCTAAGCTTCACCCTCACACTGATCTTCAACCTCAGCCCAACCCAAACCCTAACCCTATTCCTAATACTAACCCTCACCCTCAACCTCACCCTAAAACTAACTCTAACTGTAACCCTCACCCTCACCCTCACTCTAACCCTAACCCTCATCCTCACCCTAAACATCACCCAAACCCTAACCCTCACCCTAAAGCTAACCTCAGCTTAACCCTCACCCTCACATTAATCCTCACCCAAACCTAATCCTTACCTAACCGAAACCCTCACCCTCACCCTAACCCTAACACTAATCCTCAGCCTCAACCTCCACCTCTCCCTCAGCATTACCATAACCCTAATTCTAATCTGAACCCTAAACCTCAACCCCACCCTAACACTAATATTAACCCTAACCCTAATGCTAACCATCACCCTCACCCTCACCCTGTCCTTAATGTTAACAATAACCCTACTCTAACCCTAACCCTAAAATTCACCCTAATCCTAATCTTAACTTTAAACCTCAACCTCACCCTTACCATCACACTAACCCTCACACTAAACCTAACCCTCCCCCTAACCCTAAACCTAACCCTCACACTTACTTTCAACCTCACCCTCAACCTAACACTAACCCGAACCTTAATCCTAACGCTAACCCTCACACTAATCCAAACCCTAACCCTAATCCTCACCCTCAACCTCACCCTCACCCTCTCCCTCAACCTCACACTAACTCTCAACCTCACACTAAACCTCAACCTACCCCTAACCCTCACCCTAAACCTTAACCACACACTAACCACAAGCCTCACCCTAAACCTCACCCTAACCCTATCCCTAACCCTAACCCTAACCCTAACCTTAAAGCTGATTTTCACACTAACCCCAACTCTAACCCTAACCCTAAACCTAACCCTAACCCTAACCATAACCATAACCCTAGTCCTAACCCTCACCCTAACCCTCTCCCTAACCCTAAACCTAACCCTCACCCTCACTCTCACACTAACCCTAACTGTAACCCTCACCCTCACCCTAACCCTCACCATAACCCTAAACTTAACCCTAACACTCACCATAACCATAACCCTAATGCTGACCCTAACCCTCACACTAACCCTAACCCTAACCCTCAGCCTAACCCTCATCCTAACCCTAACCCTAACCGTAATCGTCACCCTCACCCTAACACTAACCCTTAACCTAAGCCTCACCATACCCCTACCCTAAGGCTAACCCTAACCCTCACAGTAACCGTAACCCTAACACTCAGCCTAAACCTCATCCTAAACCTAACCCTCACCCTAAACCTTACCCTCAACCTAACCCTATCCCTAAAACTAAACCTAACCCTAACTCTCACCCGAACACTCAACCTCAACCTAAACATCTTCCTCACCCTAAAAATTGCCCTAACCCTAACCCTCACTGTAACCCTAACCCTCCACGAAACCATTACCCTAACACTAACCCTCACCCTCACCCTCACCCTAACCCTCACCCTAACCCTCATCCTAACACTAACCCTCACCTAACCCTAACCCTAAAATTCACCCTCAGCATCACCCTAACCCTAAACCTAAACCTAACCCTCATCCTAACACTAACCTTAAACATAATGCTAACCCTAAAACTCACACTCACCCTAAACCTCACCCTAACCCTTACGGTCACCCTAACCCTAACCGTAACCCTCACACTAAACCTAACCCTCAAATTAACTCTAACCGTAACCCTCAGCCTAACCCTCACCCTAAACCTAACCCAACCCTATTCCACACCCTATCCTTAAACTTAACCCAAACCCTCATCCTAAACCTCACCCTCACCCTAACCCTAATGCTAACCCTAAACCTCACACTCACCCTAACCCTCAACCTAACCGTTACCCTGACCCTAAAGCTAACCCTCACCCTCAACCTAACCCTCACCCTAACACTTAACCACACCCTAACCCTAACCCTACCCCTCTCCATAACCCTCACCCTAACCCTAACCCTCAACTTAACCCTAACTCTACCGCTAACTCACACCATCAAACTAACCCTAAACCTAACGCTAACCCTCACCCTCACCCTCATCCTAAACCTCACCCACACCCTTACCCTCAACATTAAACTAACCAACACACTAACCCTAACCCTCACCAGAACATCGGAAACCTCACCCTAAACATCACCCAATCACTAACCCAAACAATAACCCTAACCCTATCCCTAACCCTCACCCTCAGCCTCACTCACACCTTAGCCCTTACCCTCAACTTAACCCTAACCATTAACCTAACCATAACCCTCACACTAACCGTAACCCGCACCCTCACCCTAACCCTAACCCTAACCTTCACCCTCACCCTGACCATCACCCTCAGCCTAACCTAACCTTAACACTATTCCTAATCCTAACACTCACCCTCACCCTCACCCTCACCCTAATCCTAACGCTAAACCTAACCCTCACCCACACCCTCACCCTCACCCTCACCCTCACCCTAACAATCACCCTAACCACAAACCTCACCCTCACCCTCACCCTCAACCTAAACCTAAACCTAACCCAAACCCTCACCCACACCCTCACCCACACCCTGACCCTAACCCTAACACTAACCTTAACCCTAATCCTCACCCTAAACATCACCCTAAACTTAACCCTCACCCTAACCATAACCCTATCCCTCACCCTAAACCCAACCTCAGCTCAAACCTCACCAACACCCTAATCCTATCCCTAACCCTAACCCTTACCTAACCAAAACCCTCACCCTCACCCTAACCATCACCCTCACCCTAGCCCTCACTCTAAACCTAAACCTAATCCTAACCGTCAAGCTCAATCTAACCCTAACCCTTACCCAAACTTTCAGGCTCACACTCAGCCTAACCATAACCCTAACCTTAACACTCAGCACCACCCTCACCCTAACCCTAACCCTAACCCTAACACTAACCATCACCCTCACCCTCACCCTAACCCTATCCCTAACCCTAACAATAACCCTAACGCTAGCACTAAACCTAACCTTAAACCTAAAACTCACCCTAACCCTAATCCTAACCCTAACCCTCACCCTCACCTTCATCCTAACCCTCACCCTCAACCTGACCCTCAACATCACACTAACCATCATACTAACACTAACCCACACCCTAAACCTAAACCTAATCCTCACCCAAAATTTCAGGCTCACACGCAGCCAAACCATAACCCTAACCCAAATCCTAACCCTAACCCTCACACTCACCCTAACACTAACACTCACCCTCAACCTCAACCTCAACCTCACCCTCAACCAAACCCTCACCCTCACCCTCACCCTCACACTAAAACATACCCTCACCCTAAACATCACACTAACCCTAACACTCACTCTAAACCTAATCCTAACCCTCACCCTAATCCTAACATTCACCCTAACACTAACGCTAAACCTAAACCTCACCCTCACCCTAACCCTCACCCTAAACTTTATCCTCACATTAAACCTAACCCTAACCCTAACCCTCACACACACCCTAACCCACAACCTAACCCTATCCCGACACCTCACCCTAACTCTCACCCTAACCCTAACCCTAAAGCTAACCCTCACCCTCACGCTAATCCTCACCGTCATTCTAATACTCACCCTCACAATAAACATCACCCTAACCCTAATTCTCACCCTAACACTAACACTAACCCTCAACCTAACCCTAACCCTAACCCTCACCCTAACCCTTACCCTAACTCTAACCCTCACCCTAAATCTAACCCACACCCTAACACTAACCTCACACTAAACCTAACCCTAACACTCACCCTCACCCTCAACCTCACTCTCACCCTAACCTTAACCCTCATCCTAACCCTATCCGTATACCTAATGCTAAACCTAAAACTCACTCTCACCCTAACCCCAAACCTAACCCTCACATTAAACCTAACCCTCAAACTAACACCAAACCTAAACATCACACTAAACCTAACCCTAAACATACCCTCAGCCTAACCCTCACCCTAACACTTACCCACACCCTAACCCTCACCCTAAGCCTAAACCTAACCCTCACCCTAAACCTCACCCTAACCCTAACCATAACACTAAGCCTAACCCTCACCGTAACCCTCAACCTAACCCTAAACCTCACACTCATCCTAACCCTCACCATAAACTTTACCCTCAATCTAACCCAAACCGTAACCATAAACCTAACACTCACACTAACCCTAAATCTAACCCTCAGCTTAACCCTTATCCTAAGCCTAAACCTAATCCTAACGCTAAACCACACCATAAACCTAACCCTAACCCTAACCCTCACACTAACTCTAACCCTAAAACTCAGCCTAACCCTCATCCTAACCCTAACCCTCACCCTCATCCTAACCCTAACACTCACCGTAACCCTCACCCTAACCCTAACCCTCACCCTCACCCTAACACTCACCCTAACCCTTACCCTCAACCTAACCCTATCGCTAACCCTAAACCTAACCCTAATTCTCACCCGAACACTAACCCTCACCCTAACACACAGGCTAACACCAAAAATCACCCTAACACTAACACTCACCCTAACACGAACCTTAAGCCTCACCCTAACCCTACCCTCACCATAAACCTAACCCTTACACTAAACCTAACCCTAACCCTCACCCTCACACTAACGCTCACCCTAACCCTAACCCTACCCCACATCCTAACACTAACCCTCTCCATCACCCTCACCCTCACACTCACCCTCATCCTAAGCCTAACCCTAACCCACACCCTCACCCTAAACTTCACCCTAAACCTAACCCTAACTCTTACCTAGCCGAAAACCTTACCCTCACCCTCACCCTCACCCTAGCCCTCACACTAGCCTTCACCCTAAATCTAACCCTCACCCTAAACCTAAACCTAACCCTCACCCTCACCCTCAACCTAACCCTAATCCAAACCCTAACCCTCATACTAACACTAAACCTAAACCTAATGCTAACCCTAAAACTCACACTCACCCTAACCCTCACCATAACCCTTAACATCACCCTAACCCTAACCCTAACCCTCACACTAAAGCTAACCACAAACTAACTCTAACCCTACCCCTCAGCCTAAGCCACAGCCGAAACCTAAGCCTAACCTTCATCCTAACCCTAAACCTCACCCTCACCCTAACCCTCACCCTGACCTTTACCCTCAATCTAAACCTAACACTAATCCTTACCCTAACACTCACACTAAACCTAACCCTAACCCTCAACCTAAACCTCATCCTAACCCTAATATTAACCCTAACCCTCACCCTCAACCTGCCCTAACCCTAAACCTCACCCTAACCCTAAACCACAACCTCACCCTCCCCCTCACCCTCACCCTAATCCTAATCCTAACCCTAATCCTAAACCTCACCCACACCCTCACCCTAACTCTAGTGGTAAACCTGACCCTACCACTCACCCAAACTCTCACCCTAACCCTAAACTATCCCTATCCCTCACCCTAACCCTAACCCTCTCCCTAGACCTCATCCTCACCCTAAAGCTAAACCAAACCCTAACCCTCACCCTAAACCTCACCCTAACCCTAACACTAACCCTAATCCTCATCTTCACACTAAACCTCACCCTAACCTTTACTCTCACCATAATCCTAACCCTAACCCTAACCCTAATCCTCACCCTAAACCTAACCCTCACCCACACCCAACTCTCATCCTGACCCTCACCATCACCATCACCCTAACACTCTCCCTAACCCTAACCTAACCCTAATCCTAAACCTAACCCTCACCCTCAAACTCACCCTAACCCTAACCCTCACCCTCACTCTCACCCTAACCCTCACAATCACCCTAAAACTCCCCCTAACCCTAACCCTACCCCTCTCCCTAACCCTAACCCTAACCCTCAACCTAACCCTAACCCTACCCCTAACCCTCATCCTCACACTAAACCTAAACCTAACGCTAACTCTCACCCTAACCCTAATACTCACCCCCACGGTTCCCTCATCCTCACCCTCAGACGAAACCTCACCCGAACTCTCATCCTATCCCTAACCCTCAACCTCACCCTAAACATCACCCAAACCCTAACACTCACCCTAATCCTAACCCTAACTCTAACCCTCATCCTAAACCTCACCCTAACCCTTACCCTCACCCTATTCCTAATCGTAACCATAACCATAACCCTCACACTAACCATAACCCTCACTCTAACCCTAATGCTAACCCTAAACCTAACATTCACCCTCACTCTGACCCTCACCCTCAGCCTAACGCTAACCCTAACACTATTCCTAATTCTAACTCTCATCCTCAACCTCACCCTAAACCTAACCCTAACCCTCACCCTAACCATGACCCTCACACTAACCCTCACCCTCACCCTCACACTTACCATCAATATCACCCTAAACATCACCCTAACCCTGACCCTTACCCTAACCCTCACCCTAACCCTCACCGTAATACTAACCCTCACCCTAAGCCTCACCCTAACCCATTCCCGGCACCTCAACCTAACTCTCCACCTAACCCTAACCCTAACCCTAACCCTAAACCTCACCCTAAACCTTACCCTAACCCTAACCCTCACCCTAAAGGTAACCCTCACCCTATCAATATCCCTCACACTAAACTTAACCCTAACACTCTCCCTCACCCTCAACCTCACCCTCACACTAATCCTAACCCTCGGCCTAACCCTAATCCTTACCCTAATCCTAATCCTTACCCTCACCCTCACCCTAAACCTATCACTAACCCTAACCCTCACCCTAACCCTAACACTCACCTTCAACCTAACACTCACCCTAAACCTTACACTCAATCTAACCCTATCCTTGACTATAAACCTAACCCTAACTCTCACACGAACACTCAACCTCACTCCAACCCTCAACCTCAAACCAAAAATCACCCTAACACTAACTCTTACCCTAATCCTAACCCTAACCCTCACCCTATCCCTAACCCTCACAGTAACCCTAACCCTCACACTAACCCTAAATCTAACCCTCACCTCACCCTCACCCTCACCCTATCCCTAACCCTCAACCTCATCCTAACCCTAACCCTCACCCTAAACCAAACCCTAACCCACACCCTCGCCCTAATCCTCACCCTAACCCTAACTCTAAACCTTACCTAACCAAACACCTCAACCTCACCCTCAACCTCACCCTAACCCTCAACCACACACTAGCCCTCACACTAACTCTAACCCTCACTCCAGCCCTAACCGAAATCCTCACCCTCACCCTCAACCTAACCCTAATACTTACCCTAACCCTCATCCTAACACTAACCCTAACCTAATGCTAACCCTAACCCTCACCCTCACCCTAAACCTCAACCTAACCTTTACCCTCACCTTAAACCTAACACTCACCCACAACCTAACCGTGACCCTAACCCTAATGCTAACACTCACCTTAACTTAACCCCTAATCCTAAACCTCACCCTCACCCTAACTCTCACCCTGACTTTTACCCGCACCCTAACCCGTATCCTAATCCTAAAACTAAGCCTCACACTAACTCTAACCCTAATACTAACCCTCAACCTAGCCCTCATCATAACCCTAATCCTAACCCTAACCCTAACCCTCACCATGCCCTAACCCTAACCCTCACAATAACCTTAAACCACACCCTCACCCTCACCATCACCCTCAACCTTACCCTAATCCTAACCCTAATCGTAACCCTAACCCTAATACTAACACTCACCCTCACCCTAAACCTCACCCTAATCCTCACACTCACCCAAACCTCACCCTAACCCTACCACTACCCCTCTCCATAAACCTCACCCTAAACCTAACCCTCACACTAACCCTATTCCTAACGCTAACCCTCATGCTAACCCTAATCCTCAACCACACCCTCACCCTCACCAGAACCCTCCCCTGAACCCTCATCCTCACCCTAACCCTCACCCTCACCCTAAACACCACCCAAACCCTAACCCAAACCCTATCCCTAATCCTATCCCTAACCATAACCCACAACCTCACCCTAACTCACAACCTAACCCTTACCCTCAACTTAACCCTAACCATTAACGTAACCATAACCCTCACACTAACCGTAACACTCACCCTCACCCTAACACTAACACTAACCTTCACCCTCACCCTGACCGTTACCCTCTGCCTAAACCTAACTCTAACCCTATCCCTAATCCTAAACCTCACCCTCACCTTCACACTCACCCTAAACCTGAACCTAACACTAACCCTCACCCACACCCTCACCCTAAACGTCACCCTAACCCTGACACTCACACTAACCCTCATCCTGACCCTAAACACCCTAAACCTAACCCTCACCCTAACCCTAACCCTATCCCTCACCCTAAACCTAACCTCAGCTTAACCCTCACCCTCATCCTAATCCTATCCCTAACCCTAACCCTTAACTAACCGAAACCCTAACCCTCACCCTTACCATCACCTTCACCCTAGCCCTCACCCTAAACCTAACCCTAATGCTAACAATCACCCTCAACCACACCTTCCACCTCAGCCTTACGCTAAACCTAGCCTTAATCCTAACCCTAACACTCAACACCACCCTCATGCTAACCCTAACCCTAACCCTAACACTAACCCTCACCCTCACCCTAACCCTAACCCTAAAACTAACCCTCACCCTTCCCCTAACCCTTATCCTCACACTAACCCTAATGCTCACCCTATCCCTAACCCTTATCCTCACCCTCACCCTGACCCTCACCATCACAGTAACATCACACTAACCCTAACCCTCACCCTAAACCTAACCCTAAACCTCACCCAAATTTTTATGCTCACCCTCAGCCTAACCCTAACCCTAACCCTAATCCTAACCCTAAACCTCACCCTCACCCTAACCCTAACCCTAACACTCACCCTCAACCTCAATCTCGCCCGCACCCTCAACCAAACCATCACCCTCACCCTCACCCTCACACTAACCCTCAACCTCACCCTAAACATCACCCTAACACTAACACTCACCCTAATCCTAATCCTAACCTTCACCCTAACCCTAACGCTAAACCTAACCCTCACTCTCTCACTAACCCTCACCCTAAACTTTATCCTCACACTAAATCTAACCCTAAACCTAACCCTCACATTAACGCTAACCCACCCCCTAACCCTATCTGACACCTCACCCTAACTCTCAACCTAACCCTTACCCTAACCCTAACCCTAACACTCACCCTAACACTCACCCTAACCCTAACCATAAAGCTAACCCTCACCTTCACCCTAATCCTCAATCTAACCCTCAATCTAACCCTCACCCTAAACCTAACGCTCAACCACACCCTAAACCTCAGCCTCAAACTCACCGTCACCCTCACCCTAACCCTCACCCTCACCCTAAACATCACCCTCAACTTTACCCTCAACCTAACCCAAACCCTAACCCTAAACCTAACACTCACACTAACACTAACCCTAACCCTCAGCCTATCCCTTATCATAAACCTAAACGTAACCCTAACTTTAACCCACACAATAACCCTAACCCTAACCCTAACCCTAACCCTCACACTAACCCTAACCCTAACCTCGGCCTAACCCTCATCCTAACCCTAATCCTAACCCTAGCCCTCACTCTCACCCTAACCCTAACACTAACCCTAACCCTCACCCTAACCCTAACCCTCACCCTTACCTTAACCCTCACCCTAATTCTTACCCTCAACCTAACCCTATCGCTAACCCTGAACCTAGCCCTAACTCTCACCTGAACACTCACCCTCACACTAACCCACAACCTAACACCAAAAATCACCCTAACACTAACCCTAACCTTAACCGTCACCCTAACCCTAACCTCACCGTAAACATAACCCTCAAAATAAACCTAAACCTAACCCTCACACTCACACTCACCTTTACCCTAACCCTAAAACTTACCCTCATCCTAACACTAACCGTCACCCTCACCCTCACACTCACACTCACCGTCATCCTAACCCTAACCCTAACACACACCCTCACCCTAATCCTCACCCTAAACCTAACCCTAACCCTTACCTAACCGAAAACCTCACCCTCACCTTCAACCGCACACTAACCCTCACAGTAGCCCTCAACCTAAACCTCACCATAACCCTAACCCTAAATCTAATCCTCACCCTAACCCTCCCCTCACAATATACTTCACCCTAAAACTAAACCTCAGCCTAATACTAACCCTAACGCTCACCCTCACCCTCACCCTAAGCCTAAACCTAACAATAACTCTCACCCTCAGCCTAACTCTCACCTTCATCCTCACGCTAACACTAACCCTAAACCTAACCCTCACCCTCACCCTCACACTAACCCTAACCCTAACACTAACCCTCACCATAACCCTAACTCTAAATCTAAACCTCACCCTCACCCTAACACTCAACCACACCCTAACCCTCACACTCACCCGAACCCTCACCCTCACCCTAACACTCACCCTCACAATGTACATCACCCTAACACTAACCCTCATCCTAACCCTAACCCTCACCCTAACCCTAAACCTAATCCTAACACGAACCCTCACCTTCAACTTCACCCTAAACATAACCCTATCCCTAACCCTCAACCTAACCCTCATCCTAACTTTCAGCCTCACCCTAACTCTAATGCTAACCCTACCTCTCACCCTCACCCTAACCCTCACCCTAAACCTCACCCTAACCCTTAACCTCACCATAACCCTAACCCTAACTCTAACTCTAATCCTCACACTAACCCTAACCCTCACCCACACCCTAACACTCACCATCACCCAAACCCTCATCCTCACCCTAACACTCACACTAACACTAACCCTAACAATAATCCTAAACCTAACGCTCATCCTCACCCTCACGCTCAACCTAACCCTATCCCTAACCCTAACCCTAAACCTAATCCTCACCCTCACCCTCAATCTCACCCTAAAACTCACCCTCACCATAAACATAACCCTAACCCTAACCCTCACTCTAAACCTAACCCTAACCCTAACCATAAACCTAAACCTCACCCTAAAGGTAACCCTATCCCTAACTCTAACTTTACACCTCACCCTGATACTAACCCTCACCCTAACACTTATCCTCACACTAACCCTAAACCTAACCCTAACCACACTAACCCTAATCTTCACCTTATCCCTAACACTCACCGTAACCCACACCCTCACACTAAATCTCACCCTAACGCTTACCCTCACCCTAACCCGCAAACTAACACTAACCCTAACCCTAACGCTGACCCTAACCATCATCCTAAATCTAACACTAACCCTAACACTCACCCTCACCCTAACCCTCATGCTAACCCTATCCCTAAACCTAACCCTAACCCTAACTCTGACCTGAACACTCACGCTCACCCTAACCCTCACACTAAATATCACCCTACCCCTAAATTTCACCCTAATACTTACCCTAATTTTAAACCTCACCCTAACCCTAACCCTCACCGTAATCCAAACCCGCACATTAACCCTAACCCTAACCCTCACCCTCACCATCACCCTAACCCTCAACCTAACACTAACCCTCACCCTCATCCTCACCCTCAACATAACCCTAACCCAAACCCTAACACTAATAGTCACCCTAAACCTAGCCCTAACCCTTACCTTACCCAAAACTTCACCCTCACCATTACCCTCCCCCTAAACCTCACCCTCAGCCTAACCCTAACCCTCAACCTGAACCTGACCCTCACCCTAATGCTCACCCTAAAACTTATCCTCTCACTAACCCTAACACTAACCCTCACCCTTACCCTCACCCTCACCCTAACCCTAACCCTAAACCTAACCCTCACATTAATCCTCACCCTAACCCTAAAGCTATCCCTATCCCTCACCCTCACCCTAACCCTCAAACTAACCCTTACCCTCAACCTGACCCTAACACTAAACCTAAACCTAACCCTCACACTAACCCTAACTCTCACACTAACCCTAACCCTACCTCTCACCCTAACCCTCACCCTCACCCTAACCATAACCCTAACCTTAAACCTCACCCTAAATCTGAACCTAAACCTCACCCTAACCCTAACCCACACATTAACCCTCACATTCAACCTAAACCTCACCCTAACAAGAACAATAACTCTTACCTAACTGAAACCCGCACCTTCACCCTCATTTTCACCCTAACACTCACACTCACCCTAGCCCTCACCTTAACCCTAAACTGAACCCTAATCCTAATCTTCACCCTCACCCTCACCGGCCCCCTCAGTCTAACACTAACCCTAAACCTAATCCTAAACCTAACCCTCAACCTCACCCTCACACTAATCCTAACCCAAAACTTCACCCTCACCCTCACCGTCACCCTCAGCCTTACCATAACCCTAACTCTAATCCTATCCCTTCCCCTCACCCTAAACTTCACCCTAACTCTAACCCTCTCCCACACCCTAAACCTCACCCTAATCTGAACCCTAAACCTCACCTTAGCCATCACCCTCACCCTAAACATCACACTCACCCTCACAGTAACCCTAACCCTAACCTTCAACCTAACACTAACCCTCACCCTCAACCTCACCATCAGCCTAACCCACACCCTAAACCTAACCCTAACCCAAAACATAACCCTCTACCTCACCCGAACTCTCACACTCACCTGAACCCTCACCCTCACCCTAACCCTCAGCCTCACCCTAAACATCACCCTAACACGAACCCTAACCCTAACTCTCACCCTAATCCTAACACTAACATTAACCCTAACCCAAACCCTTACCTAACCGAAAACCTCACCCTCACCCCACACTCACCCTAAACCTCATCCTCACCGTAGCCCTCACCCTAAACCTAAACCTCAACTTAACCCTAAACCTAACCCTCACCCTAAACCTAACCCTAACCCTCTCCCTGAAACTCACCCTCACCCTAACCCTCACCCTCACCATAACCCTAACATTAACCCAAACCCTCACCCTCACCCTAACACTAACCCTAACCCTCAACCTCACCCTCACCCTCACCCTCATCCTAACCCTTACCCTCACCATAACCCCAACCATAACCCTCATCCTCACCTTAAACCTAACCCTAACCGCAACATGCACCTTCACCCTCACCCTCACACTCACCCTCAAACTAAACCTCACCCTCACCCTCACCCTCACACTAAACCTCACTGTCACCCTAAACATCACCTTAACCCTAACCCTCAACCTAACCTTAACCCTTATACTAAACCTAATCCGAACCCTCACCCTAACCCTAACCCTAAACCTAACCCTAACCCTGACCCTAACCCTAATGCTAACCCTAACCCTCACCCTCACCCTAAACCTCAACCTAACGCTTATGCTCACACTAACACTAACCCTAAACCTCACCCCCATCCTCAATCTAACCCGAACACTAAATTGTACCCTCACTCTAACCTTAACACTTACCCTAACCCTAACCCTAACCCTAACACTAACCCACACCCTAACACTTATCCTCACACTAAACCAAACCCTAATGCTCAATATCACCCTCACCCTCACCCTAACCCTAAACCTTACACTAACCCTAACCATAACCCTCACACTAACTCTTACCCTAACCGTAACCCTAAACCTAACCCTCACCTATACCCTCACCCTGAACCTAAACCTAAACCTGAACCAAACCCTCACCCTAACCCTAACCCTTACCCTAACCTTAACCTTACCTCTAACGCTAAACATCACCCTCAGCCTAACTCTAACCCTAAACTAAATCCTAATCCTCACCCCTAACACTAATGCTAACCCTAACCCTCACCCTAAACCTCACCCTAACCCTTATCCTCACACTAACACTAACCTTAACCCTCACCATCAGCCTCACTCTAACCCTAACACTAAACTTAACCCTCACTCTAACCTTAACACTTAACGTAACCCTAACCCTAACCCTCACACTAAATCACACCCTAACCCTTATCTTCACACTAACCCTAATGCTCAACCTCACCCTCACCCTAACCCTAACCTTAAACCTAACCCTCACCTTACACTAACCCTAACCATAACCCTCAAAGAAACTCTCACCCTAACCGTAACCCTAAACCTAACCCTCATTTTCACCCTCACCCTCAACCTAAACCTAACCCTGAACCAAACCCTCACCCTAACCCTAACCCTTACCCTAACCCTAACCCTACCCTGCACCCTAAACCTCACCCTAAACCTAACCCTAACCCTAAACCTAAACCTAAACCTAACCCTAACCCTAATCCTCACCCTAACACTAACCCTATCCCTCACCCTATACCAAAACCTAACACTCATCCTAAACCTAACCCTAAGCGTAACCTCACCCTAACCCTAACCCTAACCCTAAACCTTAACCTAAACTTAACCCTAACCCTAACCCTCGCCCCAAACCACCCCTAATGCTAACCCTTACTCTAACCATAACCCTCACCCTCACCCTAACCCTAACCCTCACCCTCACCCTCACCCTAACCCTAACCCCAACCCTAACCCTCACCCTACCCTAACCCTAATGCTAACCCTAATCCTCACCCTCACTGTCACTGTCACCATCACCCTCACCCTCAAACTCACCTTCACAATAACTCTCAAACTAACCCGAACTCTCAACCTAACCCTAACCCTAACACCCACCCTAACCCTCACCCTCATCCTAACCCTAACCCTAATCCTAACCTTAACCCTCACCCTCACTCTAAACATAACCCTCAATGTCACCCTCACCCACACACTCATCCTAACCCTCACCCTGAACCTCACCCTCACCCTAATATTCAACCTCACCTTAAAAATCACCATAAACCTAACCCTCAACCTAACCCTAAACTTTACCCTAACCCTAACCATAACCCTAACCCTAAACTTTATCTTCAGACTAACCCTTACTCTAAACCTAACCCTAACCCTCACACTAACCCTAAACCTATCCCTAACCCTAACCCTACCCCTCAAACTAACACTCACCCTAACTCTAAACCTAACCCTTAAACTCACTCTAACCTTAAACCTAACCCTCACCCTCACTCTAACACTCAACGTCACTCTAACCCTCACCCTAAACCTAACCCTAACCCACACCCTAACCCTCACCCTCACCGGAACCCTCAACCTCACCTGAACCCTCAACCTCACCCTAACCCTGAGCCTCAAACTAACCCTCATCCTAACCCTAAACCTCACCCTAACCATAAACCTAACCCTTACCTAAGGGAAACACTCACCCTCACCCTCAAAGTCACCCTAACCCTCACCGTCACCATAGCCCTCACCCTCAACCTAAACCTCACACTAACCCTCACCCTAACCCTCACCCTCACCCTAACCCTAACCTTAACCCTAACCCTCACCCTAAATCTTACCCTTACCCTAACCCTAACCCTAACCCTAAATCTCAAATTAACCCTAACCCTAACCCTAACCCTCACCCACCCCTAACCGTAACCTTAACCCTAACTCTCACCCTAACCCTAAACCTGCCCTAACCCTAATCCTAAGCCTCATCCTAGCCCTCACCTTAACCCTAATCCTAACACTAACCCTCACCCGAAACCTAACGCTAACACTAACCCTCACCCTCATCCTAAACCTTATCCTCAAACTAACCCTAACCCTAACCCTCACCATCACCATCACCCTAAACCTAACTCTAACCCTAACCCTCACCTAACCCTAAGACTTACCCTATCCCTAACCCTAACCCTCACACTAACATCACCTTAAACCTAAACCTAATCCTAACTCTCACCCTCACCCTCACCCTAACCCTAAACCTAACACTGACACTAACCCAAACCCTTACCCTAACCCTAACCCTAACCCTTACAATAAGCCTCCCCCTCACTCTAACCCTAAACCTCACTCTAAACCTAACCCTAACCCTAACCCTCACCCTAACCCTAACACTAACCCTGACCCTAACCCTAACTCTTATCCTAACCCTAACCCTAAACCTAAATCTCACCCTAACCCTAATGCTAACCCTAACCCTCACCCAAACCCTAACCCTCACACTAACTCTCACATTCAACCTAATCCTCTCCCTAACAATAACCTTAACTCTTACCTAACCGAAAACCTCACCATCACCCTCATTCTCACCCTAACCCTCACACTCACCTTAGCCCTGACCTTAAATCTAACCCTAACCATAACATTAATCTTCACCCTCACCCTCACCATCACCCTCAGCTTAACACTAAACCTAACCCTAATCCTAAACCTAACCCTAAACCTCACCCTCACTCTAATCCTAAACCTAAACGTCACCCTCACCCTTACCCTCACACTCAGCCTTACCATAACCCTAACCCAAATCGTAACTCTTAACCTCACCCTCACACTCACACTCACCCTAAACCTCACACTCCCCATAGCCCTTACTCTAAACCTAAACCTCACCCTAACCCTAATCATAAACCTCACTCTTACCCTAACCCTAACCCTAACCCTAACCCTAACCCTAACACTCACTGTCACCGTTACCTTAACCCTTAGCCTCAACCTCACCCTTACCCTAACCCTCACACTAGCCCTAACCCTCACACTAACCCTAACGCTCACTCTCACCCTCACACTCAGCCTAACCCTCAACCAAACCCTAATCCTAACCCTAACACTCACACTCACCGTAACCCTAACCCTAACAATAACCCTCACCATCACCCTCAACCTCACCCTAATCATAACCCCAACCCTAAACCTCACCTTCACCCTAACTCTAACCCTAACCCCAACATTCACCATCACCCTCACCTTCACACCAACTCTGACCCTAAACCTCACCCTCAACGTCACCCTCACCCTAACCCTCACTGTCACTCTAAACATCACCCTAAGCCTAACCCTCAACCTAACCCTAACCCTTATATTAACCCTAAACCTAAACCTAACCCTCACCCTAACCCTAACCCTCACCCTCACCCTAATGCTAACCCTAACATTCACCCTCACCCTAAACCACACCCTAACCATTATCCTCACACTAACACTAAACCTAACCCTCACCCTCACTCTAACCCTAACACTAAACGTAACCCTCACTCTAACCTTAAAACTTACCCTAACCCTAACCCTAACCCTCACACTAACACGCAACCTAACACTTATCCTCACACTAAACCTAACCCTAACGCTCAACCTCACTCTCACCCTAACCTAAACTTAAACCTAACCCTTATCCTCATACTAACCCTAACTCTATCCCTAACGCTAACCTTCACACTAACCCTAATTATAACACTCACCCTCACCCTAACCCTCACTGTCATCCTAACCCTCACCATAAACCTAAGACCAAACCACACCCTAACCCTCACCCGAACCGTCACCCTCACCCGAACCATCACCCTCAACCTAACCCTCACCCTCACCCTAAAACTAACCTTCAATCTAACCCTAACCCTAATTCTCACCCTAACCAAAACACTGAAACTAACCATCACCCTCAACCTAATGCTCACGTAACCCTAACCCTAAACCTTACCTAACTGAAAACCTCACCCTCACCCTCACACTCACCGTAACCAACACCCTCACCGTAGCCCTAACCCTAAACCTAAACCTCACCCTATCCCTAACGCTAAACCTCACCTTCACTCTCACCCTAACGCTAAACCTAACCCGACCCCTCAACCTAACCCTAATCCTCACCCTATCCCTTACCATAACCCTAACCCTAACCCTCACCCTAAACCTAACACTCAAACTAACCCTCACCCTCAACCTAATCCTCACCCTAAACCTAACCCTAATCCTTACCTAACTGAAAAACTCACACTTACCCTCCCATTCACCCTAACACACACCCTCACCGTAGCCCTCATCCTAAACCTAAACCTCACCCTAACCCTAATCCTCAACCTTACAATCACCCTCACTCTAACCCTAAACCTAACCCTAACCCTTACCATAATCCTCACCCTCACCCTAACCCTCACCCTAACCCTAACCCTCAACCTCAACCTCACCCTAACCCTAATCCCCAACTTAACCATAACCCTAAGCCTTACCTAAAGGAAAACCTCACCCTCATCCTCACACTCACCTTAAACCTCACCATCACCTTAGCCCCCACCCTAAGCCTAAACATCACAATAACCCTTACACTCAACTTCACCCTAACCCTAAGCCTCACCCTAACCCTCACCTTAACCCTAACCCTAACACTAACCCTCACACTAAAAATAACACTAACACTAAACCTCACCCTTACCCTAACCCTCACCCAAACCTTTTCCTCACACTAATCCTAACCCTAAACCCAACCCTCACCATCACCATCACCATAAACCTAAATCTAACCCTCACCCTCACCATCAACCTAACACTAACCCTAACCCTAACCTCACCCTAACCCTAACATTTACCCTAACCCTAATCCTAACCCTCACACTAACCCTCACCTTCACCCTAACCCTAAACCTAACCCTCACCCTCACCCTCACCCTAAACCCAACCCTATCCCTCACCCTAACCCAAACCCTTACCCTAACCCTAACCCTATCCCTCAACCTAACCCTCACCCTCAGCCTAACCCTAAACCTAAACCTCACTCTAAACCTAACCCAAACCCTAACACTAAACCTTACCCTCACCCTAAAACTAACACTAACCCTAACCCTCAACCTCACCCTCACCCTAAACTTGTCCCTAACTCTCACACTCACCCTAAACCTAATCCTAACCCTAACCCACACCCTCACTGTCACCCTCACCCTAACCCTCACCGTCAACCTCACCTTCACCATAACCATCCAACTAACCCTAACCCTCACCCAAACCCTAACCCTAACCCACACCCTCACCCTCACCCTTACCCTAACCCTAAACCTAATCCTCACCCTAACCCTCACCGTCACCCTAAACCTTATCCTCACCATCACCATCACCCTCATCCTCAACCTCACCCTAACCCGCACCCTCAACTTCACCCTCACCTTAACCCTCACCCTCACCATAAACATCACCCTGACCTTAACCTCACCATCATCCTAACCCTAACCCTAAATCTAACCCTCACCCTAACCCTAACGATAAACCTTAACCTCACGCTCACCCTAAAACTCACCCTAAACTTTCTCCTCAAACTAACCCTAACTCTAACCCTAATGCTAAACATCACATTAACCCTAACCCTCTACCTAACCCTAATCCTAACCCTCAAACTAACAGTCACCCTAAACCTAACACTAACCCTAAACCTAATCCTCACCCTAACCCTAACCCTCACCCTCATCTAATCCTCACCGTCATCCTAACCCTCACCATAAACCTAACACTAAAACACACCCTAACCCTCACCCTCACCGTCCACCTCACACGAACCGTCAACCTCACCCTAACACTCAGCCTCACCCTAAACATCACCCTAAACCTAACCGACAATGAAACCCTAACCCTAACCCTCACCCTAACCCTAACACTCAAAGTAAGACTCATACACAACCTAATCCTCATCCTAACCTTAACCGTAATCCTTACCTAACTGAAAACCTCACCCTCACCCTAAAACTCACCCTAAAACACACCATCACCGTAGCCCTCACCCTAAACCTAAACCTCACCCTAACCCTCACCCTAAACCTCACCCTCACCTATCCCTAACCCTAACCCTAACCAGAATCCTCACACTAACCCTCACATTCAACCTAATCCTCACCCTAACAATAACCCTAACTCTTACCTAACCGAAACCCTCACGTTAATCCTCATTCTCACCCTAACACTCACACTCACGCTAGCCCTTAATCCTAACCTTAATCCTAACCCTAACCCTAACCCTAATCTTCACACTCACCCTCACCGTCACCCTCAGCCTAACCGTAACCCTAACCCTAATCCTAAACCTAACGCTCAACCTCACCGTCACCCTAACTCTAACCCTAAACCTAACCTTCACCCTCACTTTCACCGTCATCCTCAGCTTTACCATAACCGTAACCAAAATCGTAACCCTTACCCTAACCCTCACCCTCACACTCACCCTAAACCACACCCTCATCATAGCCCTCACCCTAAACCTAAACCTCACCCTAAACCTCACTCTTACCCTAACCCTAACCCTAACAATAAACCAAACCCTAACCCTAAGCCTAGCCCTAACCCTCACCCTAACACAAACCCCAAACCTAAAATTCACCGTAACCCTAATCCTAACCCTAAACCTCACCCTCACTGTCACCATCACCCTAACACTGACCCTCAACCTCACCCTCACCCTAACCCTCAAACTAACCCTAACCCTCACCCTAACTCTCACAATCACGCTAACCTAACCATTACCCTAACAATAACGCTCACCAGAATCCTCACACTAACCCTCACCGTAACCCTAACCCTAACCCTACCCCTCACCGTAAACTTTATCCTAACCCTAACCCATTCCCACACCCTAAACCTCACGCTAACCTGAAACCTAACCCTGACACTAGCCCTCACCCTCACCCGAAACAACATATTCACCCTCATCCTGATGCTAACCCTAATCCTAACCCTCAACCTAATCGTAAGCCTCACCCTCACCCTCACCGTCAGCCTAACCCTAACCCTAAATCTAAACCTAACCTACAACCTAACCCGAACCCGAACCTGAAACCGAGCCCTCACCTGAACCCTCACCCTCACCCTAACCCTCAGCCTCACACTAAACATCACCCTAAACCTAACCCTCACTCTAAACCTAACCCTAACCCTAACACTAACCATAACACAAATCCTTACCTAACCGAAAACCTCAACCTCACCCTCACAATCACCCCAACCCTCACCCTCACCGTAGCCCTCACCCTAAACCTAAACCTCAACATAACCCTAACCTTGACCCTCACCCTAAGCCTAAACCTAACCCTCACAATCACCTTAAAGCTCACACTAACCCTAACCATCACCCACACCCTAAAACTCACTCTCACCCTCACCCGAACCCGAACCCTAACCCTACCCTAAACCTCACCCTAACTCTAACTTTCACGCTAAACCTCACCCTAACCCTAACGTAAACCCTAACACTCTCTCTCAGCCTAACCCACACCCTAACTAACGCTAACACTAACCCTAACCCTCACATTAACACTAACCCTCACCCTAATCCCTCACCTTACCCCTCACGCTAACCCTAAACCTAACCCTCACCCTCACCGTAAACATAACCCTAAACTTAACCCTCAAGCTAACCCTAACCCTAACCCTAATGCTAACCCTTAACCTCAACCTCACTTTAAACCTCACCCTAAACTTCACCCTCACCCTCAACCTCACCCTAACCCTAACCTTAAGCATAACCCTCACCCTAACCCTCACCTTCACCCTAACCCTAACCATACCGCTCAGCCTAATCCTCAACCTCAACCTAACCCTAACACTAATCCTCACCCTATCCCTAACCCTAACCCTAACTCTCACCCTAACCCTCACCCTCACCTTAACACTAATGCTAACAATAACCCTCAACCTCACCCTAAACTTCGCCGTAACCCATACCTTCACTTTAACCCTATCCCTCACCCTCACCCTAACCCTCACCCTAACCCTTACACTCACCCTAAACCTCACTCTAACCCTAACCCTAACACTAACACTCACCCTAACCCTAATCCTAACATTAACACTAAACCTCACCCTAACCCTCAGCCTAACCCTAAACCTAAACCTAACCGTCACCCTAACCCTCACCCTAACCCTCAAACTAACCATAACCCACACCGTTACCCTAACCCTCACCCTAAACATTACCCTCAGCATAACCCTAACCCTAACCCTCACCCTCAACCTAACCCTAACCCTAACCCTAAACCTAATTCTCACCAGAACACTTACCCTCACCCTCACCCTCAGCCTAACCCTAATCCTAAACATAATCCTAACCTTAACCCTAACTCTAACCCTAACACTACCCTGACCCTCAATCTAGCCTCAACCCTCACCCAATCCCTGACCCTCACCCTCATCCTAACCCTAACCCTCACCCTAACCCTAACGCTAACCCTAACCCTCTCCCTCACCCTAAATATCACCCAAACCCTAAACCCCACCCCAACCCTAAACCTAACCATCACCTACACCCTAAACCGCACCCTCACCCTCACCCTCACTCTCACCCTCACCCTAATCATAACACTAACCTGAACCGTCAACCTAACCTAAACACTAATCCTCACCCTATCCCTAACCCTCACCTTAAACCTCACCCTCAACCTAACCCTCACCCCAACCCTAACCCTAAGCTTTTCCTAACTAAAACCCTCACCCTCACCCTAATCCTCACACTAAACCTCCCCCTCCCCCTAGTCCTCACCCTAAAACTAACCCAAACACTAACCCTCACCTCACCCTCACACTCAACCTCAGCCTAACCCTAAACCTAACCCTATTCCTAACCCTAACCCTAAACGTCACCCTCACCCTAAGCCTAACTCTAATCCTAGTCCAAAACCTAATGCTAACACTAGACCTCCCCCTCCCCCTAACCCTAACCCCAACCCTAACCCTCACCCTAATAATACTAATGCTAATCCTAAACCTCAACCTCACCCTAACCCGCACCCTAACACTTACCCTCACCCTCAACCTCACACTTACCCTAACTGTAACCCTTACCTTAACTCTCACCCTAACCCTAAACCTAACCCTCACCCTAACCCTAACCATCAGCCTAACCCTCACGCTAAAACTAACCCTAACCCTAATCCTTACCCTGTCCCTAATCCTAACTCTAACCCTCACACTAACCCTCACCCTCACCATAACCCTATTTCTAACATTAACCCTCAACCTCACCCTAAACCTTGCCTTAACACTTACCCTCACCATAACCCTATTCCTCACCCTCACCCTAAACCCCACCCTAACACTTACCCTCACCCTAAACCTCATCCAAACCCTAAGCCTAAGCCTAAACCTCACTCTCACCCTAACCCTCACCCTAAACCTTACCCTCACCCAAACCCTAACATGAACCCTCAGCCTAACCCTCATCCTAACCCTATCCCTAAACCTAACCCTCACCCTCACCCTAACCCTAACCCTAAACCTCACTTTAAACCTCACCCTCAGCCTAATCCTCACCCTAACCCTAACCCTAAGCCTGTGCTAACTGAAACCCTCATCCTCAGCCTAACCGTCACCCTAACCCTCAACTTGAACTTCACCCTCACCCTAAACCTAACCCTATGCCTATCCTAACTGAAACCCTCACCCTCACCCTAACCCTCCCCTATATCCTCACCCTCACCCTAGCCATCACCCTAAACCTAACCCTAACCCTAACCCTCACCCTTACCCTCACCCTAATTCTAAACCTAACCCTAAACATCACCCTAACCCTAACCCTAACACTAACACTAACCCTCACCCTAAACATCACCCTAACCCTAAACCTAACCCTAACCCTCAACCTAAAACTCACTCTCACCCTAACCCTAAATCTAACCCTAATCCTCACCCTCACCCTAACCCTCACCCTAACCCTTATCCTCACCCTAAACTAAGCCCTAATCCTAACACTAAACCTAACCCTCACCCTAAACCTAACCCTAACCCTCAGCCTAAACTTCATCATAACCCGAACCCTAACTCTCAACCTAAACCAACCCTAACCCTAACCCTAACCTTCAACCTAACCCTCACCATCAACCTCATCCTCAGCCTAAACTTCAGCCTCACCCTAACCCTAACCCTTACCCTAAAGCTAATCCTCACCCTCATCCTCACCCTAACTCTAACCCTAATCCTAACCCTGAACCTCACCCTAAACCTAACCCTATCTCTAACCCTCACGCTAAAACTAACCCTCACCCTCACGCTAACCCTAACCCTCACCCTCACCATAAACTTCACCCTAACCCTTACCTTCATCATAACCCTTACCCTAACCCTAATCCTCATAATAACCCTAAACTTAACCCTCAACCCTTATCCTAATCCTCACCCTCACTCTAATCCTCATCCTCAACTGAACCCTCCACCTAACCCTAACCGTCAACCAAACCCTAAAACTCACTCTCACCCTCACCCTCACCCTCACCGTAATCCTAACCCTAACCCTCACCCCAATCCTAATCCTCACCCTAACCCTAACTCTAACCCTCAGCCTAACCCTAACCCGAACCCTCACCATAACCCTCACCCTAAACCTAACGCTAACCCTAAACCTCACTCTCACCCTAACCCTCACCCAAACCCTAAATGTCAACCTCAGCATTACCCTCAGCCTAACCCTCACCCTCAGGCTCACCCTAACACTAACCATAACTTCAACCCTCACCCTAAACCTAAATCTGACCCTCAACCTCACCCTCACCCTAAGTCTAACCCTACACCTAAGCCTAATCCTAAAAATGACCCTCACCCTCACCCTCACCCGAAACCTAAACCTCACCCTAACCCTAACCCTAAATCTAGCCCTCACACTAACCCTTACCCTCACCTTCACCCTAAACTTAACCCCCACCCTAATCCTAACCCTCACCCTAACCCAAAACCTAACATTCACCCTCACACTCACCCTAACCCTCTCCCTAACCCTAACCCTAATGCTAACCAAAACCCTCACCCTCACCCTAATCATAACCCTAACCCTAACCCTCACCTTAAAGGTAACCCATACCCTAATGTTATCCCTTACCCTCAAACTCAACCTAACCTTCACTCTAACCCTTGCCCTCACCCTAACCCTCACCCTAACCCTATCCCTAACACTAACATTAAACCTCACCCTAAAACTCACCCTAACCCTAAACCTAACCCTAAACCTCACCCTAACGCTCATCCTAACCCTCACCCTAACCCCAACCCTCACCCTCACCCTAACCCTCACCCTAAACTTTATCGTCACCCTATCCCTAAACCTAACCCTCACCCTAAACCTAACCCTCACCCTAAACTTCTACCTAAACTTACCTCTCATCCTAACACTCACCCTAACCTTCACACGATCCCTAACCATCAGCCAAACTCGAACCCTAACCCTCAGCCAAACACTCTTCCTAACCCTAAACATAAGCCTCAACCTAAATCTAACCATAACTCTAACCCTAACCCACACCCCATCCCTAACCCTCATCCTCACCCTCACCCTCTCCCTCAGCCTAAACCTAACCCTAACCCTAATCCTAACTCTAACCCTCACCCTCACCCTAACTCTAAACCTAACCCTGACCCTGAACCTGACCCCAAACCTATGCCTAACCCTCACCCTCACCCTAAACCTCACCCTAACCCTTACCCTCACCATAACCCTAAACCTAACCCTAATCCTCACAGTAACCCTAACCATAACCCTCACACTAACGCTCACCGTAACCCTAACCCTCAACCTCACCCTAACCCTCACTGTCACCTTAACCCTCACCCTAACCCTAACCTTCACCCACACCCTCACACTCACTATCACCCAGACCCTCACCCTCACCCTTACCCTACCCTAATTCTCAACCTAACCCTTACCCTCACCCTATGCCTCACTCGAAACCTCACCCTCACCCTAACCCTAACCCTCACCTTAACCCTCACCCTAACGCTCACCCTAGGCAAAATGCTAACTCTAACACTCACTCTCACCCTAACCCTCACCCTAACCCTTATTCTCACTCTAACACTAAACCTAAACATAAAACACACATTAATTATAACGCTCATCCTAAATATAATGCTACCCCTCACCCTACCCCTCACCCGAAGCATCTCCCTAACCGTAACCGTCACCTTCACCCTAACCCTCACCGTCACCCTAACCCTCACCCTAACCCAAAACCTCACCTACACCCTAAGCCTCACCCTTACCCCCACCCTCAGCCTATCCCTAACCCTAACACTAATCTTACCCCTGTCCCTAATCCTCACCCTCAACCTCACCCTCACCCTCACCCTAACCCTAACCCTCACCTTAAACCTCACCCTCACCCTAATCCTCATACTAACCCTAACCCTTAGCCATTTGTAACCTCACCGTGACCATAGACCTCACCCTAAACCTAACCCTAAACCTAACCCTCAACCTCACCGTCACCCCCACCATCAGCCTAAACTTAATCCTAACCCTAATTTAAACCCTAAGCCTAACCCACACCCTCACCCTCACCCTATACCTAACCATAACACTAAAACTAACCCTAAGCCTAACCCTATCACTAACCCTAATGCTAACCCTAAACCACAACCTCACTCTAACCCTCACCCTAACCCTTACCCTCACCCTTAACCTCACCCTAAACCTAAACCTAACATTAAACCTCACCCTAACCCTCACACTAACCCTAACTCTAAACCTAACCCTCAGCCTAATCCTCACCCTAACCCTAATCCTCACCCTCTCCCTAACCCTAACCCTACCCCTCACCCTAACCCTCACGCTCACCGTAACACTAATGCTAACATGAACCCTCAACCTCACCCTAAACCTCGCCCTAACCCTTACCCTCACCATAACCCTATCCCTCACCCTCACCCTAATCCTCGCCCTAACCCTTACCCTCACCAAAAACCCTATCCCTCACCCTCACCCTAAACCTCATCTAAGCCTTACCTTCACCCTCACCCTCACCCTAACCCTAACCCTCACACTAACCATCACCCTAACCTTAAACCTAACACTAACTCTAACCCTCACCCTAAACTTCACCCTAACACTAAGCCTAATCCTAACCCTCACCCTTAAACTAACCCTTTCCCTCAACCTAAACTTAACCCTAACCCTCAGCCTAACCCTCATCCTAACCCTAACCCTAACCCTGACCTTAACCTTAACCCTAACCCCAATCCTAACACTCACCCTAAACCTAACCCTCACCCTCACACTTAAACTCACCCTCTGCCTAACCCTAAACATAAAACTAATCCAAACCGTAACCCTCAACCTCACCCTCACCCTCACCCTAATTCTAACCCTAAACCTACCCCTAAACCTATCCCAAACCCTCACACTGACCCTAACCTTAATCCTAACCCTAACCCTCACCTTCACCCTCACCATAACCCTAACACTCACCCTAACCCTAACCCTAAACCCAGCCCTCACCCTAACCCTTACCCTCAACCTCACCCTAACCCTAACCCTCACTCTAACCCTAACCATGAACCTAACCCTAACCCTAACCCTCACTCTCACACTCACCCTAACCTACCCTAACCCTAACCCTGAACATAACCCTAACGGAAACACTGATGCTAAATCTAAACCTCACCCTCACCCTAACCCTAACCCAAACCGCCCCCTTCCCTAACCCTAATCCTAATGCTATTCCTATCCCTCACCCTCACCCTAACCCTCACCCCAACCTTAACACTCACCCTCACCCTCACCTTGACCCTAACCCTACCCCTCAGCCTAACCCTCACCCTAACCCGAACTCTAACCCTAATCCAAACCCTAAACCTCACCTCCCCCTCACTCTAACTCTAACACTAACCCTAAACTTCACCCTAACCCTAACCCTATCCCTAACCCTCACCCTAACCCTAACCCTAGCCCACACCCTAATACTTACCCTACACTCACACAAAAAATAACCCTCAACCTCACCCTAACCCTCACCCTAATCCTTACCCTCATCATAACCCTATCCCTCACCCTCAACCTCACCCTAACCCTAACCCAAACCCTTACCCTTCGCTACCATTAACCCTAATGCTATCCCTAACCCTCACACGCACCCTACCCTCACCCTACTCTTAACACCCACCCTCACCCTCACACTAACCCTTATCCTCACCCTAATCCTCACTGTAACCCTTACCCTAAACCAAACTCTAACCTTCACACTAATGCCCACACTAAACCTAACCCTAATCCTATCCCTCAAACTCACCCTAACCCTCACCCTAACCCTTACCCTCACCCTCACTCTCACCCTAACTCTAACCCTAAACCTAACTCTCAGCCTAACCCTCATCCTAACCCTAACGCTATCCCTAATCCTCACCTTAATCCTAACCCTCATCCTAACCCTAACCCTAAACCTCACCCTCACCCTAATCCTAACCCTAACTGTCACCCTAACCCTCACCACAACATTAACGTTAACCCTAATCCTCACTCTCACCCTAAACCTCACCCAAACTCTTAACCTCATCATGACCCTAACCCTAACCCTAACCCTCACACTCACCTTCACCCTCCCCCTAACCCGAACCATCACCAACACCTTAAACCTCACCCTCACCCTCACCCTCAACCTCACCCTCACCCTTACCTTAACCCTAAACCTAACCCACACCTTAAACCTGAATCTAACCCTCAGCGTCACCCTAACCCTAACCCTCACCATAAACCTCCCCCTAAGCCTAACGCTAACCCTAACCCTCACTCTCAACCTAAACCTTCCCCTAACCCATATCATCACACTAACGCGAACACTAACGCAAAGCCTCAAACTAACCCTAACCCTCACCCTAACGCTAACACTCACCCTCACCATAACCCTCACCCTAACATTAAATCTCATGATAACCCTTACGCTAACGCTAACCCCCACATTAACCGTAAACCTCACCCTAAACTTAGCCCTAACCCTCACCCTAAACCTAACCCTAACACTCACCTTCACACTAACCATCACCGTCACCCTAACCCTCACCCTAAACCTAAGCCCAACTTAACAACCACACCCTCACCCTCACCCTTACATTTACCGTAACCCTCACCCAAACCGTAAATATCACCCTAACACTAACCCTCACCCTCACCCTAACCCTAAGCCTCATACAACCCTAATCCTCACCTTAAACCTCACCCTCACCCTAAACCTCACCCTATCCCTAACACTAAGCCTTTCCTAAATGAAACCCTCATCGTCCCCCTAACCCTCAGCTAAACCCTCACCCTTACCCTAGCCCTCACCCTAAACCTAACCCTAACCCTAAACCTCATCCTCACCCTTACCCTAACCCTAACCCTAACCCTCACACTAAGCATAACCCTAACCCTAATGCAAACACTAACCCAATCTTCACTCTAACCCTAACACTAACTCTAAACCACACCCTCACCCTCACCCTTACCCTCACCCTCACCCTCACCATAACCCTCACCCTAACCCTAACCCTCACCCTAAGCCTCACTCTAACCGTAACCCTAACCCTAACCCTAACCCTAAAACTCACCCTAACCCTAACCCTAACCCTAACCCTCTCCATAACCCTTACCCTCAACCTCCCCTAACCCCAACCCTCACCCTAACCCTAACCCTCACCCTAACACTAACCCTAACACTCAACCTCACACCCACCCTAACCCTATCCTAACACTAACCCTCAACCTAACCTTAACCTTTACCCTAATGCTAACCCTAAACCTCATCCTAACCCTCACCCTAACCCTAACCCTCACCTTCACACTCACCCTAACCCTACCCTAATCCTAACCCTCAACCTAAACCTAACCTTAACCCTAATGCTAACCCTACACCTCACCCTAACCCTAACCCTAATCATAAAACTCACACTAACCCTAACCCTAACCCTAATGCTAACCCTAAACCTCACCCAACTCCTAACCATCACAGTCAACTTTACCCTCACCCTCACCCTAACCCTACCCCTACCCCTCAGCCTAACCCTTACCCTAACACTAATCCAAACCTTAACCCACACCCTCACCCACAGCCTAACTCTAAACCTAACCCTAACCCTAACCCTCACTGTAACCCTAACCCTATCCATAACCCTCATGCTAACCATAAATCTAATCCTAAACTTAACACTCACATGCACCCTCACGATAAAGCTAACACTCACCCAAACCCTAACCCTAACCCTAGCCCTCAGCCTAACACTTACCCACACCCTCACCCTAAGCCTAACCCTAAACATCACCCTATCGCTCACCCTAAGCCGTAAACTCACCCTAAATCTAATACTAAAGCTAACCCTAACTCTCACCCTAACCCTAACCCTATGCCAAACCCTCATGCTAAACCTAAACCTCACCCTCACCCTAACCCTAACCCTCACCCTCACCCTCACCATAACCTAACCCTCACCCTAACCCTCACCCAAACCATAACCCTCACACTAACCCTCACCCTAAACCTCACCCTAATCCTTTTCCTCACCATATCCCTAATCCTAACCCTAAACCTAATCCTCACACTAACCCTAACCCTAACACTCAACCTAATGCTAACCCTAACCCTAATCCTCACCCTCATCCTAAACCTTACCGTCACCTTAACCCTTACCATAACCCTAACCATCACCCACACCCTAACTCTCCCGCTCACCTGAACCCTCACCCAAAACCTAACCCTGCCCCTCACGCTTACACTCACCCTAAACCTAAACCAAACCTTCACCCTAAACCTAAACCTAACCCTAACCCGAACCCTCACCCTAACCCTAACCCCCACCCTAACCCTAACACTAACCCTAACCCTCACTCTCACAATAACTCACACCCTAAACCTTATCCTCATACTAACCCTAACCCTAAACTTAAACCTCATATTAACCCTCACCCTCACCCTAACCCTAACCCTAGGCTTCACCCTACCACTCACCCTAAACCTAACCGTAACCCTCACCCTAACCCTAACCCTAACCCTCAACTTCACCCTAAGCCTCACAGGCACCCTAAACCTCACCATAACTCTAACCCTCACCTAGACCCTCACCCTCACCCTCACGCTCACCTTCACCCTAACCCTCACCCTCACCCTAAACATCAATCTAAAAATAACCCTAACCCTCACCCTAACCATAATGCTCACCCTAACCCTAATCCTCACCTTATAGCTCACCCTCACGCTAACACTAACCCTAACCCTAACCCTCACCATAACCCTAACAGTCACACTAACCCTAACCTAAACCTCACCCTCACCCTCACCTTCACCCTAAACCTAACCCTAACCCTCATCCTAACACTAACTCTCAGCCTCATCCTCACTCTAACCCTAATCCTAACCCTAACCCTAATCCACAAGGTCACCCTAATCCTCAACCTAACCCTAATCCTAACCCTTACCTAACCGAAAAACTCACCCTCAACCTCACCCTCACCCTAACCTTCACCCTCACCCAATCCCTCACCCTAACACTAACCCTCACCCTAACTGTAAACCTAAAACTCACCCTCAAACTCTACCTAACCATCAACCTAACTCTAACCCTCATCCTAACACTAACCCTAAACCTAATGCTAACCCTAAAACTCACACTCACCCTAACCCTCACCCTAAACCTTACCGTCACCCTAACCCTGACCCTAAACCTCACACTAAACCTAACCATCGTCCTAACTCTAACTCTAACCCTAAGCCTAAACCTCACCCTAAACCAAACACAACCCTAAACCTTACCCTATCCTTAAGCTTAACCCAAACCCTCACCCTAACCCTCACCCTCACCCTAACACTAATGTTAACCCTAACCCTCACATGCACCCTAACCCTCACCCTAAACCTTACTCTCACCCTAATCCTAACACTCACCCTCAAACTAATCCTCACCCTAACACTTACCCACACCCTAACCTTCACCCTAACCCTAAACTTAACCATCACCCTAAACCTAACCCTAACCCTAACCTGCACACTAACCCTAAACCTAACCCTCAGCCTAACTCTCATCTTAACCCTAAACCTAAACCTAACTTAACCCTAACCCTAACCCGCACACTAACCCTAAACCTAACCCTCATCTTAACCCTAAACCTAAACCTAACCTAACCCTAACCCTAACCCTAACCTTAATCCTCACCACAATCCTACCCTCACCCTCACACTACCCATCACCCTCAGCCTAACCCTAATCCTAACACTCACCCTCACCCTTACCCTAACCCTCACCCTCACCCTCACACTAACCCTCAACAATACCCTAAACCTCACCCTAACCCTAACTCTCACGCTAACCATAACCCTAAACCTCACCGTAACGCTAACCCTCACCCTAAATCTCACCCTAACCCTAACGCTAACCCTAACCCTCACCCTCAACCTAACACTCACTTTAACACTTATTCTCACATTAACCCTAACCCTAACCCTAACCCTCACTCTAAACCTAACCCTCACCCTAAGCCTAATACTAACCCTCACTCTAAACCTAACCCCCACCCTCACCATCACCCTAATCCTCACCCTAACCGTAACCCTAACCCTAACTTTAACCATAAATCTAACCATAACCCTCAAACTAACCGTACCTCTCAAACTAACCCTAACCTTAAGCCTAATCTTCACCCTCAACCTGACCGTCACAATCAGCCTAAACCTAACCCTAACCCTATTCTTATTCCTAAACCTCACCCTCACCCTCAGTCTAAACCTAAACCTAACCCTAACCCTCACACTCACCCTCACCCTTACTCTCACCCTAACCTTCACCCTCACCCTAACCCTCATCCTCACCCTAAACATCACCGTAACCCTAACACTCACCGAAACCATAACCCTAACCCTCACCCTAAAACTAACCTCAGCTTAACACTCACCCTCACCCTAATCCACACCCTAACCCTAACCCTTACCTAACCGAAACCCTCACAGTCACCCTAACCCTCACCCTCACCCTAGCCCTCACCCTAAACCTAAACTTAACCCTAATCCACACCTTCCACCTCCCCTTCCCCCTCAGCCTTACCCTAAACCTAACCTTAATCCTAACCCTAACCCTCAACCCCACCCTCACCCTAAACCTAACCCTAACCCTAACACTAACCCTCACCCTCATCCTCACCCTAACCCTAACACTAACACTAAAAATTACCATGACCCTAACCGTAACCATAACCATAACCATAAAACTCAGCCTAACCCTAAACCTAAACCTCACCCTCACCCTCAACCTCATCCTAAACCTCACCCTGACACTGACCCTCACCATCACAATAACCCTAACCCTCACCCTCACCCTCAGCCTAACCCTAACCCTAACCCTAATCCTAACCCTAACACTCACCCTCATCGTAACCCTAACCCTTACACTCACCCTCAACCTCAACCTCAACCTCACCCTCACCCTCACACTAACTCTCAACCTCACCCTAAACATCACCCTAACACTAACCCTCAACCTAACCCTAATCCTAAGCCTCACTCTAACCCTAACCTTCACTGTAACCCTAAACCTAACCCTAAACCTCACCCTCACCCTAACCCTCACCCTAAATTTTATCCTCACCCTAAACCAAACCCTAACCCTAACCCTCACACCAACCCTAAAATACACCGTAACCCTATCCCGACACCTCACCCTAACCCTAAAACTAACCCTAACCCTCACCCTAACCCTAACCTAAGCCTAAACCTCACCCTCACCGTAACCCTCACCATCAATCTAACCCTCACCCTAAGCCTAAATTTCAACGACACCCTAACCCTCACCCTCACCAGAACTCGACCCTCACCCGAACACTCACCTGCACCCTAAACTTGACCCTCACAATGACCATCACCCTAACCCTAAATCTCTCCCTAACACTAACCCTAACCCTCAACCTAATCCTAACCCTCAACCTAAAACTAACACTCACCCTAAACCTAACCTTCACCCTAACACTAACCCTCATACTAAACCTAACCCTAACACTCACCCTCACCCTCAACCTCAACCTCACCCTAACCCTAACCCTCATCCTAACCCAAACCCTAAACCTAATGCTAACCCTAAACCTCACCCTCACCCTAACCCTAACAGTCAAACTAAACCTAACCATCACCCTAAACCTTGCCGTCACCCTAACCCTAACCCTCAGCCTCACCCTACCCTCACCCTAACACTTACCCACACCCTAACCCTCGCCCTAACCCTAAAACTCTCACCCTAAACTTCACCCTAACCCTAACCCTCCCCCTCTCCCTAATCCACCCCCTAAACCTAACCCTGACCCTAACACTCACACTAACCCTAAACTTCAAACTCACCCTAACCCTCACCCTAAACTTTACCCTCAACCAAACCCAAACCCTAACCCTAAACCTAACACTCACACTAACCCTTATCCTAACCCTCAGCCTAACCCTTATCCTAACCCTAAACCTAACCATATCCATAACCGTAACCCTAACCCAAACCCAAACCCTCACACTAACCCTAACCCTAACCCTTAACCTAACCCTCATCCCAACTCTAATCCTAACCCTAACCCTCACCCTCACCCTAACCCTCCCCCTCCCCCTAATCCTCACCCTAAACCTAACCATTACCTAACCGAAACCCTCAACCTCACCCTAACCCTCACCCTCACACTAGACCTCACCCTAAACCTAGCCCTAATCCTAATACTCAACCTCCACCTCCGCTTCCCCCTCAGCCTTACCCTAAACCTAACCTTAATCCTAACCCTAACCCTCAACACCAGCCTCACCCTAACCCTAACCCTAACCCTAACGCTAACCCTCACTCTCATCCTCAACCTAACCCTAACCCTAACCCTAACCCTAAAAATTACAATAAACCTAGCCCTAACCCTAACCTTAAAACACACCCTAACTCTAAACATAACCCTAACCCTCACCATCACCCTCACCCTCATCCTAACCCTCACCCTCATCCTAACCCTCACCCTCACCCTGACCCTCACCATCACACTAACCCTAACCCTCACCTTAACCCTCACCCTCAACCTCAGCCTAACCCTAAGCCTAAAACTAATCCTAATCCTAACACTCACCCTCATCCTAACCCTAACCCTAACACTCACCCTCACACTCAACCTCACCCTCACACTAACTCTCAACCTCACCGTAAACATCACCCTAACACTAACCCTCAACCTAACCCTAATCCTAAGCCTCACCCTAACCCTAACCCTCACTGTAACCCTAACGCTAACCCTCACCCTCACCCTCACCCTAACCCTCACCCTAAACTTTATCCTCACACTAAATCTAAACCTAACCCTAACCCTCACACTAACCCTAACCCACACCCTAACCCTATCCCGACAACTCACCCTAACTTTCACCCTAACCCTAAAACTAACCCTAACCCTCACCCTAACCCTCCCCGTCACCCTAAAACTCAACTTAACCCAAACCCTCACCCACACCCTAACCCTCACACTCACCCGAAACCTATACCATACCCTAACACTAAACCTCACCCTAAACATCACCCTAACGCTAAACTTCACCCTCACCCTCAACCTCACAATAAACATCAACCTAACCCTCCCCCTCTGCCTAACCCTAACCCTCTACCTAAGCCTAAACCTCAGCCTAACCCTCAACCTAACCCTTACCCTAACACTAATCCTCACCCTAAACCTAACTCTCACCCTAATCCTAATCCTCACACTAACTCTAACCTGAATCTTCACCCTCACCCTCACCCTCACAATAACCCAAACCCTAACCCTAATCCTAACACTGACCCTCACCCTCACCCTCACCCTAACCCTAACCCTAAGCCAAACCCTCACCCTCACAATAAACCTCATCCTAACCCTACCCCTATCCCTCTCCCTAACCCTCACCCTCACCCTAACCCTAACCCTAAACCCAATCCTAACCCTACCCCTATCCCTCACCCTCACACTAACACTAAACCTGTTAACCCTCACTCTAACCCTAATCCTCACCCACAGCCTAACCCTCAACCTCAAGTGAACCCTCACAATCTCCTGAACCCTCATCCTCACCCTAACCCTCACCCTAAACAGCACGCAAAACCTAACCCTCACCCTAACCCTAACCCTAACATTCACCCTCACTCTAACCTTCACCCTAACACTTATCCTCACCCTAACCCTATCCCTAACACTAACCAAAACCGTCACACTAGCCGTAACCCTTACCCTAACCCTAAACCTAACCCTAACCCTAACCATAAACTTCACCCTCACCCTCACCTTAAAACTAACCCTAACCCTAACCGTCACCCTCACCCTCACCCTCACCATCACCCTAACCTTCACCCTCACCCTAAATATCACCCTAACTCTAACACTCCCCCTAACCCTACACCTCAACCTAACCCTCACACTCCCTAACACTCAGACTAACCCTAACCCTCACGCTAACCCTAACCCTCACCCTAACTTTCACCCTCACTCTCAGCCTAATTCTAACCCTAACCCTAATTCTAACCCTAACCCTAAACCTCACCCTAACCCTAACCCTAACCATCACCCTCAACCTCACCCTCACCCGGACCCTCAACCTAACCCTCACCCTCACATTCACCCTCACACTAAACCTCAACCTCACCTTAAACATCACCCTAAACCTAACTCTCAACCTAACCCTAAACCTAACCCTCAAACTAACCCTAAGCCTAACCCTCACCCTCACCCTAACGCTAACCCTAACGCGAAACCTAAATCTCACCCACACCCTCACCCTCCCACTAACCCTAACCCTAACACTTACCCTCACCCTAACACTAATCCTCACCCACACCCTAACCCTCTCCCTCACCCGAACCCTCACCCTTCCCGAACACTCATCCTCACCTAACACTCACCCTCACCCTAAACATCACCCAAACCCTAACCCTTACCCTAAACCTAACCCTTACCCTCACCCTAACCATAACCCTCAACCTAACCCTCAACCTCACGCTAATCCTCACCATAGCCCTAACCATTGCCTAAAAGAATCCCTCGCACTAACCCTCACACTAACCCTCTCCTCAGCCTAGCCCTCAGGCTAAACCTATCCATAAACCTAACCCTCTCCCTCACACTTAACCTCACCCTAAACCATACCCTCTGCCTAAGATTGAGGTTAACCCTATTCCTAATCCTATCCCTCATACGCACACTCACCCTAAACCTAACGCTAACACTAACCCTCACCCTTACCCTCACCCTCACCCTCATCCTCACCCTCACCAAACGCTCACCCTCACCCTAAACATCACCCTAAGCCTAACCTTCACCCTAAGCCTAACGCAAACCCTCACCCTAACCCTAACCTCAGCTTAACCCTCAACCTCAACCTAAACTTCACCCTAACCCTAACCCTAAGGTAAATGAAACCCTCATCTCCACACTCACACTAACCTACACACTCACCCTAGGCCTCACCCTAACCCTAAACCTAACCCTTACCCTCAACCTCTCCCTCCCCCTACCCCTTAGCCTAAACATAACCCTAACCATAACCCTAAACCTAACAATCCCCATTACCCAAAATTTCACCCTAACCCTTAACCTTAACCTTACCCTAACCCTAACCCTCACCCTCAACCTCACCCTCACCCTAATACTAACCCAAACCCTAACCCTAACCCTAACCCTAACCACTAACCATCTCTCTCAACCTCACCCTAATCCAAAACCTAAAAATAACCCTAACCCTCACCCTCACCCTAACCCTCACCCTACCATTTACACTCACCTCACCCTTACCGAAACCCTCACCCTCACCATCACCCTAACCCTAACCCTTACCCTCTCCCCACCTCTAACCCTAAACCTAAACCTAACCCTCACACTAACCCTAACCTTCACCCACACCTTAAACATCACCCTAAACCTTACTCTCACCCTAAACCTAACCCTAACCCTAACCCTAATCCTAAACCTAAACCTAACCCTAATCCTAAACCACATGCTCAACATAACCTTCACCCTCACCCTAACTCTAACCCTAACCCTCACACTCATCCTAACCCTCAGCCTCACCCGAACAATCACCTAAACCCTAAACCTCACCCTCAAAATAAACATCACCCTAACCCTAACCCTCAACCTAACGCTAACCCTAACCCTGACCCTCACCCTGAATCTCACCTGCACCCAAAACATCACCCTAAACCTAACCCTCACCGTAACCCTATCCCTAACCCTCACCCTAAACCTAAACTCAGCTTAACCCTCAACCTCACCCTAATCCTCACCCTAAACCTAACTCTTACCTATCCGAATCCCTCACCCTCACCCTCACCCTAACCCTAACCATAACCCTAACAATAATCATAACTGTAACCATAAACCTAACCCTAAAACTCACCCTATACCTAATCCTAACCCTAACGCTCACCCTCACCATCAAACTCACCCTAACCCTAAACCTAACCCTCACCCTCACCCTCACCCCAAATCTCACACTCACCTTAAAACTCACTCTATTCCTACACCTACCCCTCTCACTAACCCTCACCCTAACCCTAACCCTAACCCTAACCCTAACCCTAAAACTCACACTAATCCTAAACCTAAGATTAACCTTCAACCTAACCCTAATCCTCACCCACACCCTCAGCCGAACCCGAACCCGAACCCAAAACCGAACCCGATCCTTAACCTTCACCCTAAACATCACCCAAACCGTAAACCTCACCCTAACCTGAACCCTAAAATTAACCCTTACCCAAACCCTCATCCTCACCCTCATACTAACCCTCAACCTAACCCTAAACATCACCCTAACTTTCACCCTCAACCTCACCCTAATCCTAAACCTCACCCTAAACCTAACGCTAACCCTAACCCTCACCCTCCCCCTAACCCTCACCCTAAAACTTATCCTCTCACTAAACCTAACCCTAACCCTAACCCTAAAACTCACCCTAACAGTAACCCTCATCCTAAGCCTAAACATAACCCTAAACCTAACTCTCATCCTAACCTTCACCCTAACCCTAACCCACACCCTCACCATAACCCTCACCCTAAACTTTACCCTCAACCTAACCCAAACCCTAACCCTAAACCTAACACTCACCTAACCCTAAATACACCCTTCACCATAACCCTAATCCTAACCCTAACCATAACCCTAAAACTTTCCCTAACGCTACCCCTAACAGTAACCCTCACCCTCATCCTAAACATCACTCTAACGCTAATCCTCACCCTAATCACAACCCTAACCCTCACCCTAAACCTACCCCTCAACCTACCCCTCACCTTCCCCCAACCCTCACACAAAGCCTAACCCTCACCCCAAACGTAACACTCACCCTCAATTTCACCCTCACCCTCAGCCTAACCCTAACCCTAAACCTAATCCTAATCCTCACCCTAAGCCTAAACCTAACTCTCACCCTCAGCCTCACCCTCACATGCACCCTCAACCTAACCCTCACCCTCACACTCTCCCTCACACTAACCCTCGACCTCACCTTAAACATCAGCCTAACTCTAACCCTCAAATTAACCCTAAATCTAACCTCACCCTAACCCTAACCCTAACCCTAAACCTAACGCTAACCCTAACCCTCACCCTCAATCTAACCTTCACCCTAACCCTTATCCTCACACTAAAACTAACCCTAACCCTAGCCCTCACCCTAACCCTTATCCCGACACCTCAATGTAACTCTCACGCTAACCCTAACCATAACTATAACCCTCACCCTGACCCTAACCCTCACGGTCACCCTAACCCTCACGGTCACCCTAACACTCACCCTAACCCTAACTCTCAACCACACCCTAACTTTCACTCTCACCCGAACCTTCACCCTCAACCGAACAGTCACCCTCACCCTAACCCTCACCCTCACAATAAACATCACCCTAATCCTATCCCTACACCTCATCGTAACTCTCACCCTAATCTTAACCCTAACCCGAACCCTAAATCTCACCATAACTCTAACCTTAAATCAAATCCTCACCCTCACCCTAACCCTCACCCTAACCCTCACCCTCACCCTAACCCTAACCCTCAACCACACCCTTACCATCACATTCACCCGAACCCTCACCCTCACCCCAACACTCATGTTCACCCTAACCCTCATCCTCACAATATACATTACCCTAACCCTAACCCTCAGCCTAACCCTGACCCTCACCTTAACCGTAACCCTAATCCTAACACTAACCCTCACCCTCACACTCACCCTAACCCTAACCCTAACCCTCATTCTAACCGTCACCCTCACCCTAACTCTAATGCTAACACTACCTCTCACCCTAACCCTCACCCTCGTTCTAAACCTCACCCTCATCTGACCCTCACCATCACACTAACCCTCATACTAACCCTAACCCTCACCCTAACCCTAACCCTAAACCTTACCCTCGCTTTCATCCTCACCCTCAGCCTAACCCTAACCCAAATCCTAACCCTAATCCTGCCCCTCCCCCTAAACCTAACCCTAACCCTCATCCTAACCCTAACCCTAACCCTCAAACTCACCCTCACCCTCACCCTCACCCTCACCCTCACACTAACCCTCAGTCACACCCTAAGCATGACCCTAAACCTAACGCTCACCCTAAACCTAACCCTAAACGAAACCCTAATCCTAACCTTCACCCTAACCCTAACCCTAACACTAACACTAACCCTCCCCCTCACCCTAACCTTCAGCATAACCCTTATCATCACACTAACCCTAAGCCTAACCCTAACCCTAACACTCACCCTAACCCTAAACCTCACCCTAACCGTATCCCGACACCTCACCCTAACTCTCACCCTAACCCAAACCCTAACTCTAACATTCACCCTAACCCTACACTAAACCTAACACTCACCCTCACCCTAACCCTCACTGTCAACCTAACCCTCACCCTAACCCTAATCCTAACCATCACCATCACCATAACCCTTACCCTCACCCTAACCCTAACCCTAACCCAAACACTGACAATAACACTCATACTAGCCGTAATCTTTACCCTAACCCTAACAATAACCATAATCTTCACCCTCACCCTGACCCTCAACCTCAGCCCAAAACTAACGCTAACCCTATTCCTAATCCTAACCCTCACCCTCACCCTCAACCTAAAACTAACCCTAATCCTAACCCTTACCTACCGAAACCCTCACCCTCACCTTAACCCTCACCCTCACCATCACCCTAGCCCTCACCCTCACCCTAACCTTCACCCTAAACCTCCCTTTCCCCCTCAACCTTACCCTAACCCTAACGCCAATCCTAACCCTAACCATCTACACCACCCTCACCCTGACCCTAACCCTCACTCTAACGCTAACCCTCACCCTCACCCTCAACCTCACCCTAACCCTAAACCTAACAATAAGCCTAACCCTAACCCTAAACCTCACCCTAAAACTCAACCTAACCCTCATCCTAACCCTAAATATCACCCTCAACCTCACCCTCATTCTAACCGTCACCCTCACGCTCACACTCACCATCATACTAAACCTAACACTAAACCTAACCCTCACCCTAACCCTAACCCATACCCTCATTTTCACTGTCACCATCAGTCTAACACTAACCCTAATCCTAATCCTAACCCTAAAACTCACCCTCAACCTAATCCTCACCCTAACACTTATCCTCACACTAATACTAACTCTTACCCTAACCTTACCCTCACACTAACCTTAAACCTCACCCTAACCACAAAACAACCCATCACCCTAAACCTCACCCTAATCCTAATCGTAACTCTTTCCCTAACGCTAACCCTAACAGTAACCCTCAGCCTCATCCTAAATATCACTCTAATGCTAACCCTCACCCTAATCATAACCCTAACCCTCACCCTATCCCTACCACTCAACCAAACCCTCACCCTCCCCTAACCCTCACACTAACGCTAATCCTCACTCTAACCCTAACCCTCACCCTCACTTTCACCCTCACCCTCAGCCTAACCCTAACCCTAAGACTAATCCTAACCCTAACCCTAACCCTGACCCTAACACTAACCCTAACCCTCACCCTCAACCTCACCCTCACACACACCCTCAACCTCACACTCACACTCACACTAAACCTCACACTAACCCTCAACCTCACTTTAAACATCACCATAACCCTAACCCTAACCCTCACCCTCATCCTAACCCTAACCCTAGCGCTAACACTTACCCTCACCCTCACACTAACCCTAACCCTAACCCTAACCCTAAACCCTAACCCTAACCCTATCCCGACACCTAAACCTAACTTTCACCCTAATCATAAATCTAACTATAACCCTCACCCTAACCCTAACCCTAAACCTAACCCTCACCCTCCCCTAACGCTCACCGTCACCCTAACACTCACTCTAACCCTAAGCCTCAACCACACCCTAAACTTCACCATCACCCAAACCCTCACCCTCACCCGAACACTCACCCTCACCCTAACCCTCACCCTCACAATAAACATCACACTAACCCTAAGTCTCACCCTAACATTAACCCTAAACCTCACCCTAACTCTAACCCTCAGCCTAACCCTAAACCTCACCCTGACCCTCACCCTACCCCTAAATCTAACCCTCAACCTAACCCTTACCCTAACCCTAAACCTCACGCTAAACCTAACCCTCACCCTAACACTAACCTTCACAATAAACCTAACCCTAAAACTCACTCTCACCCTCAACCTCACCCTCACCCTAACCGTAACTCTCGTCCTAACCCTCACACTAACACTCACGCGAATCCTAACACTCACTCTCACTCTAACCCTCAGCCTAATATTTACCCTCAACCTAAACTTAAACCTAACCCTCACACTAAACCTAACCCTCACCCTAACTCTAACCCTTAACCTAACCCTAATCCTAAACCTAACCCTCACACTCATCCTCACCCTAAGAATCACGCTCACCCTCACCCTCACCCTAACCCTCACCCTCAAACTAAACATCACCCTAACCGAACCCTCACCCTAAACCTAACACAAACCCTCACCCAAAACCCTAAACCTTATCCTATCCCTAACCCTAACTCTCATCTTTAACCAAGCCCTCATGCTAACCCTAATCCTAACAATAACCCTAACCCTAACCCTAAAACTCACCCTAACCCTAATCCTAACGCTAACCCACAGCCTCTTCCTCACCCTCACCCTAAAGTTCACCCTCAACCTCACCCTCACCCTAACACTCATACTACCCCTAACGCTCAATCTAAACCTAACCATAACCCTCACCCCTAAACCTAACCCTAAACCTCACCCTCACCCAAACCATCAAGCTCAGCCTAACCCTCACCCTAACCCTAATCCTAATCCTTACCCTAAACTAACCCTCATCCTCACCCTAACCCTAACCTTAACCCTCACCCCCAACTCCAGCCTAACCCTAAACTTTATCCTCACCCTAACCATCACCGTAAAACTTACCCTCATCCTTTCCCTAACCCTAACCCACACCCTCACCCTAACCCTAACTCTAACAATAACCCTAACCATCACCCTAACCCTAATCCTCACCCTCACCCAAACCATAACCCTAATCATAACAATCACCCTCACCCTCACCTTCAACCTAACTCTCAACCTCACCCTCACCCTAACTCTCATCCTAACCCTCACACTAACACTCACGCTAATCCTAACACTCACTGTCACTCTAACCCTCACCCTAATATTTACCCTCACTCTAACCCTCACACTAAACCTAAACCTCACCCTAACTCTAACACTTTACTTAACCCTAATCCTAAACCTAACCCTCACACTCACCCTCACCCTAACCCTCAACCTCACCCTCACACTAACCCTCACCCTCACCCTAAACATCACCCTAACCCTAACCCTCACCCCAAACCAAACCCTAACCCTATCCCTAACCCTCACCCTAACACTCACCCTAGCATTTATCCTCACACTAACCCAAACTCTAACCCTAAACCTTACCCTCACACTAAACCTAACCCTCAATCTAAACCTAAACCTACCTCTCACCCTAACCCTCACACTAACCCTAATCCTAACCCTTTCCCTAATGCTAACCCTAACATTAACTCTCACCCTCATACTAAACATCATTCTAACCCTAACCCTAACCCTAAACCTAACCCTCACCCTAACCCTACCCCTCAACCTAAACCTCACCCTCCCTTAATACTCACCCTAACACTAACCCTAACCCTTACCTAAACTAAACCCAAACCCTCAACTTCACCCTCAACCTAACCCTCACCATAACCCTGACCCTACCCTAAACCTAACTCTAACCCTCATCCTAAACCTAACCCTCACCCTAAACCTAAATCTACCCCTCACCCTAACACTCACTCTAACCCTAACACTCACCCTAAATCTAACCCTAACCCTCAACCTCACCCTAACCCTCACCGTCACCCTAACACTCAACCTAACCCAAAGCCTCAACCACACCCTAACCCTCACACTCACCAGAACCCTAAACCTTACCCTAACCCTAACCCGAACCCGATCCCGAAACCTCACAATAAACATCACCCTAACCCTACCCCTCAGCCTAAACCTAACCCTCTACCTAACACTAAGCCTCACCCTGACCCTCACCCTAACCCTTACCGTAACCCTAACCCTAACCCTCACACTAACCCTAACCCTAACCCTCATACTCACCCTCACCCTCACAATACCCCTAACCCTAATCCTAACACTGAACCTCACCCTCACCCTCACCCGCACCCTAACCCTAACCCTCACCCTAAACGTCATCCTAAACCTAACGCTAACCCTAACCCTAACCCTCACCTTCACCCTAAACCTCACCCTAACCCTTACCCTCACCATAACTATAACCCTAACCCTAATCCTCACCCTATCCCTCACCCTAACCCTAAACTTAACCCAAAACCTAACCCTCACCCTCACCCTCACCCTAACACTCACCCTCACCATAAACATCACCCTAACCTTAACCTTCATCCTAAACCTAACCCTAACCCTCCCCCTTAGCCTAACCCTAACCCTCACCCTAACTTCACCCTATTCCTAATGCTAACCCTACACCTCACCCTCAACCTAACCCTCACCCAAAACATAACCCTCACACTATCCCTAACCCTAACCCTCACCCTCACCCTCACCCTCACAAAACCCTAACCCTAATCCTAACACTAACCCTCATCCTCACCCTAACCCTCACCTTAAAGCTAACCCTCACCCTAACCCTCACCCTAACCCTCACCCTAACCCTCATCTTAACCGTAACGCTAACCCTAACCCTCACCTTGACCCTAAACCTCACACTAACAATAACCCTCAGCATAAGCCAAACCCTAACCCTAACACTAACCCTCAGCCTAACCCTCATCCTCAACTTAACCCTATACCTAATCCTAACACTAACCATCGCCTTCACCCTCAACCTCACCCTAAACCTAACCCTAACCCTAACCCTCACCATAACCCTAACCCTAACTCTAACACTAATCCTAACCCTAAACCTAACCGTCACCCAAATCCTAACTCTCACCATCACCTGAACCCTCATCCTCACCCTAACACTCACACTAACCCTTAAGCTAACCCTAATCCTAAACCAAAAACACACCCTAACCCTCAAAGTCACCCTAACTCTAACCCTATCCCTAACCCTAACCCTCACCCTCAACTTCTCCCTAACCCTCACACTCACCCTAAATCTCACCCTAACCCTAACCCTACCCCTCTCCCTAACCCTCACCCTAACCCTAACCCTAAGCGTAACCCTCAACCAAACCCTAACACTTTCCATAACCCTCACCCTCACACTAACCCTAACCCTAACGTGAACCCTCACCCTAAACCTAATCCTCACCCACACCCTAACCCTCACCCTCACCCGAACCCTCACCCTCACCTGAACCCTACTCCTTACCCTAACCCTCTCCTTCACCCTAAACATCACCCAAACGCTAAAGTTCACCCTAAACCTAACCCTAACCCTAAACCTCACCCTCACCCTAACCCTCACCCTAACACTTACGCTCACCCTAACCCTAACCCTAACCCTAAATATAACCCTCACACTAACCGTAACCTTCACCCGAACCCTAACACTAAGCCTAACCCTAAACTTCAACCTTACCATGACCCTCAACCTCAGCCTAACCCTAAGCCTAACCCTGTTCCTAATCCTAACCCTCACCCTCACCCTCACCCTAAACCTAACACTAACCCTAACCCTCACCCTCACCCTAACCGTAACCCTAACAATAAACCTAATCCCAACCCTAAACCTAAACCTAAAACTCAACCTAACACTAATCCTAACCCTAAACATCACCCTCAACCTCTCCCTCTTTCTAACCCTCACCCTCAAACTTACCCTCACCATCACACTAACCCTAACACTAACCCTAACCCTAACCCTAACCTTAACACTCACCCTCACTTTCACTGTCACCATCAGCCTAACCTTAACCCTAACCCTTATCCTAACCCTAAAACTCACCTTCAACTTAATCCTCACCCTAACACTTATCCTCATACTAACCCTAACTCTAACCCTAACCCTTACCCTCACACTAACCTTAACCCTAACCCTAAACCTAAACATACCCCTCACCCTAAATCTCATCCTAATCCTAACCCTAAGCGTGCCCTAACGCTAACCTTAACAGGAACCCTCACCCTCATACTAAACATCACTCTAAATCTAACCCTCACCCTAATCATAACCCTAACCCTCACCCTAACCCTAACCCTCACCCTCACTTTCAACCTCACCCTCAGCCTAAACCTAACCCTAACCTTAACCCTCACCCTACCCTTACATTAACCCTAACACTAATATTAACCCACATCCTCACACTGAACCTCACCCTAAACGTTAACCTAACCATAACCCTAATCCTAAGGCTAAACCTAATCCTCATCTAAACCTAAACCTCACCCTCGCCCGAACCCTCACTATCATCCTAACATTCACCCTAACCCTAACCCTAAATGTAAACTTCACCCTCTCCCTCACACTCACCCTAACCCTCACCCTCACCCTAACACTCACGCTAACCCTAACCCTACCCCTCATCTTATCCCTCACACTAAACCTTACCCTAATCCTAATCCTCACCCCAACCCTCACCCTACCCCTAACCCTCAACCTCACACTCGCCCTAAAAATAACGCTAACCCTCATAATAACCCAAATCCTCACCCACAACCTAACACTCACACTCACTCGAAACCTCACCCGAACCCGAACCCTAATCCTCAACCTAACCCTAACCCTAATGTAAACATAATCCTCACCGTCAAACTCACACTAACTCTAACCCTCACCCTAACCCTCACCCTAACACTAACCCGCAACCTCACCCTCACCCTCACTCTCTGTGTAACGCTAACCCTAACCCTAACCCTAAGCTTCACCCTAACCCTAACCCTCACCCTAACCCTAACCTTCAACTTCCCTCTCACCCTAATCCGAACCCTAACACTAAACAAAAACTTCACCCTCACTGTAACCCTTACCCTAACCCTTACCCTTATCCTCACCCTAACCCTAACCCTAACCCTCACCCTAAACCTAAACCTAACACTCACACCATGCCTAACATTCACCATAATCCTAACCTCACCCTCACCAACACTCTAAACCTTAACCTAAGCCTTGCCCTCACCTTAACCCTAACCCTAACCCTAAACTAAACCGTCACACTAAACCTAACCCCCACCCTAACCCCAACCCTACACCAGAGCCTAAACCTCACCCTAACCCTAACACTAACCTTAATCCTCACCTTATCCCTAACCCTAACTCTAACCCTCACACTAAACCTAACCCTCAACCTAACCCTAATCCTACCCCTCAGCCTAACCCTCACCCTAACCCTAACCCTAAACCTAATCTTCACCCTATCCATAACCCTAACCCTAAGACTCACACTCACCCTAGCCCTCACCTTAACCAAACTCTAACCCTATCCCTAACCCTAAATCTCACCCTCAACTTAACCCTCACCCTAACCCTTACCTAATCCTAACCCTAACCCTAACGCTAACCCTAAACCTCACACTACACTAACCCTCACACTAACCCTAAACCTAATCCACAGCCTAACCCTCATCCTAACCCTAACCCTAACACTAACCCTTACCCTCAACCAAACCCTAACCCTCACCCTCACCCTAACCCTAACCCTCACCCTCACCTTCACACTCACCCTTAGCCTAACACTAAACCTAACCCTAATCCTAAACCTACCCTCACCCACACCCTCACACTAACTCTATCATTAACCCTAACCCTCACACGCCTCCTGACCCTCACCCTCACCCTCACCCTAACGCTCACACTCACCCTAACCCTAACCCTAACCCTAACCCTCACCCTCACCATCACACTCACACTAGCCTTCACCCTCACCCTCACCCTAACCCTAACCCTAAACTAAATCTCACGCTAACCCTAACCCTACCCTTCTCCCTCACTCTAAACTTCACCCTCACCCTAAACATCACCCTAACCCAAACCCTCACCTTAACCTTCACCCTCAACCTAATCCTCATCCTAACCGAACCCTAACCCTTACCGAAACTAAACCCTGACCCTCACCCTAAACTTCAACCTCACACTAGGCCTTATCCTAACCCGAAGCCTAAACGTAACCCTCACCCTCACTCTAACCCTACCCTTAACACTCAACCTAATCCTAACCCTCACCCTAACCCTAACCTTCACCCTCACCCTCACCCTAATCCTAACCCTAACACTAACCCTAATCCTTACCCTCACACTAACCCTCACCCTATCCCTAAACCTAACGCTAACCCCCACCCTAATCCTAACGCTCATCCTAAACCTAAACTTCACCCTCACCCTCACCCTAAAGCTAGCTCTAACACTAATGTAAAACCTCACCCTCACCTTACCCCTCACCCTACCCTTATCCTCACCCTAAACCTAACCATAACCCTAATGCTAAATCTCACACGTACCCTAACCTCCACACTAAACCTAACCCTAACCCAAACCCTAAGCCTAGCCTCACCCTAACCCTAAACTTTACCCGCACCATAACCCTAACCCTCACACGAACCCTAACCCTCAGCCAAACCCTAACCCACATCCTCACCCGAAACTTCACCCTAACCCTAACCCTACTCCACAGCCTAAACCTCACCCTAACCCTAACCCTAATTCTTACCCTATCCCTAACCCTAACTCTAACCCTCACACTACCACTCAGCCTAACCCTCAACCTAACCCTGACCCTCAACCTAACCTTCAGCCTTATCCTCACGATAAACCTAACCCTATCCCTTACCTAAATGAAACCCTCACTCTCACACTAACCTTCACCCTAACACTAATCCTCACCCTATCCCTAACCGAAACCAAAATCCTCACCCTAACTCTCACCCTCACCCTAACCATAATGCTAACCGTAACCCTCAACCTCACACTAACCTTCACCCAGCCCTTACCTTCAACATAATCGTATCCCTCACCCTAACCCTAACCCTCACCCTAGCTCTCACGCTCACCCTTATAGGCACCTTAATTCTAACCCTCATCCTAACCCTAAACCTCACCCTAACCCTAACGCTCACCCTCACCCTAATCCTAACCCTAAAACTCACCCTAAGATTAACGCTCACCCTAACACTCACCATCACCCTAACCCTCAACCTAAGCCTAACCCTCAACCACACCATAATCCTAAACCTCACGCGAACCCTCAACTTAACGCTAACCCTCAGCCTCAAACTAAACATCACCATAATCCTAAAAATCACCCTAAACCTAACTCTAAACCTCAGGGTAAACCTAACCCTCACCCTCACCCTCACCCTCACCCTAAGACTAAACCTAACCCCAACCCTAATCTTAACTTAACCCTCACCCTCAGCCTCAACCTAACCCTAAATCTACCCTGAACCCGAACCCTCACACTCACCCTCACCCTCACCCTAATCCTAACTCTAGCCATAACCCTCATCCTAACCCTAAACCTTACACTAATCCTAACGCTAACCCTCACCCTAATCCTAATCCTAACCCTAACCCTCACTCTAACCCTCTCCCTCACCCTAACCTTCACCCTAACATTTATCCTAAACCTAATCCTAATCTTAACCCTAACCCTCACACTAACACTAACAGTCACCCTAACCTTAACATTACCACTCACCCTACCCCTCACCCTAACCCTAAACCTAACTCTTACCCTCAACCTAAACCAAACCCTAACCCTCACCCTCACCCTAACCCTCACCCACACCCTAACCCTCACCCTCACCCGAAACCAAAACTTCACCCTAACCCTCACACTCACCCTCACCCTAATCCTAACCATAACCCTAACTCTAACCCTCACCCTCATCTTCACCCTAACCCTAACCCTAACAATGACCATAAACCTAACCCTAACCCTAATCCTAACCCTAACTCTCACCCTAATCCTAAACCTAACCCTAAAACTCACCATAATCCTAATCCTAATCTTAACACTCACCCTCAACATCACCCTCACCCTGAAAGACCCTAGCCCCCTAGGATACTTTCGTCAATGGGAGGGCGCCACAGAAAACTCAGACTCCAGGCCGGGAGATGCAATAAGCAAGAGGAGTTTATTTGACGTTTGCGCAAACGGACTCTCTGTCCCGAGCAGAGAGGGAGCCCCAAGCAGCAGTTACAAGCCCTTTTTAAAGTCAAAACCCACAAGATTAACGCATAACACAAAGCATCCCATGATTGGTCCATTTAAAGGTCACCATATACACCAACAATCACTTTGCCACGCGGGAAATTTTGTAACACTCTTTGTAAAATGACTGGCTCATGATTGGTTTAAGGGGGGGTTTACATGGTTACAGGCCTATGATTGGTTGACATTTGGCTTGGCTTGTGGACTTGCCAGGTGGTCGTTATCTCAAGGTCCAGTCTGGGGAATTTCTAAATGGGAACTGAGAAACACGTACTGTCTGTTCTTTATCTACTACCACTGACCTTGTGTTTGGGCCGGCATCTGGTCCCTGAAACTTCTTAACTCATTTTTGGGAAAGGAAGGGTCAGTGCCAGTGTAAGCAAGTTTACAGAAGCAGCATCAGCAGTTAGCAAGTTAATAATGGTAATGGTCAATTTTTAATCTTTCAACCCTAAACTTCACCCTGACCCTCACCCTAACCCTAACCCTCACACTAACCCTAACCCTCACCCTAAACCTAAACCTAAACCTCACGCACACCCTCACCCTCACCGTCACCCTCACTCTCAGCCTAACCCTAAAACTAACCCTAAACCTAATCCTAACCCTCACCCTGACCCTAACACTAACAGTCACCATCACCCTGAACCTCACCCTAAACATCACCCTAAACCTAATCCTCACCCTAATTCTAAACCTAACCCTAACCCTCACCCTAACCCTCACCCTCACCCTAACCATCACCCTAACCTTTATCCTCACAATTACCCTAACCCTAATCCTAATCCTAACACTCACACTAACCCTAACACTCACCCTCACACTCACCATCATCCTAAACCTCACCCTAAACCTAACCCTTACAAACACCCTATAACCCCCACCCTCACCCTCACCCTCACCCTCACGTGAACCCTCAACCTAACCCTAACCCTCAATCTCACCCTAACCCTAACCCTAACCCTAACCCTTACCTAACCGAAACCATCACCATCACCCTCACACTCACTGTAACCCGCACCCTCACCGTAGCCCTCACCCTAAACCTAAACCTCACCCTAACCCTAAGCCTAACCCTAAACCTCACCCTAAACCTCACCCTAAACCTAATGCTAACCATTACCCTAACCCTCACCCTAACCCTAAAGCTTACCCTAACCGTCAACCCTCACCCTAATCCTTAAACTCAACATGACCCTAACCCCAACCCTAACCCTAAACTTCACCCTAATCCTAACCCTAATCCTAAACCTAAACTTCACCCTCACCCTAACACTTACCCTCACCCTAACGCTAACCCTAACACTAACAATCAAACTAACCCTCACCATCACCCTCAACCTAACCCTCAAAATCACCCTAACCCTCACCCTAACCCTCACTCTAACCCTAACCCTCAACCACACCCTAAACCTCACCCTCACCCTCACCCTCATGCTCACCCTAACCCTCACCCTTACACTAACCCTAACCCTAATCCTAAACCTAACCCTCACCCTCATCCTCACCCTAACACTAACCCTAACACTCTCACCCTCACCTTAAACCTCACCATAAACCTAACCCTAACCCTCAACCTCACCCTCACATTAACCCTATCACTAACCCTAACCCTCACCCTAACCCTAACCCTTACCCTAACCCAAACCCTCACCCTAACCCTCACCTTAAAACTAATGGTAACCATAAACCTCTTCCTCACGTAATCTCTCATCCTAACCCTCACCCTAACCCTTTTCCTCACACTAACCCAAACCCTAACACTAATCCTAACCCTCACAATAACCCTAAACCTCAGCCTAACCCTAAACTTAACCTCACCCTAACCCTAACCCTAAACCTCCCCTCACCCTAACCATCACCATCGCTGTAAACCTCACCCTAAGCCAAACCCTCACCCACAAGCTAACCTTAATCGTCATCCTTACCCTGAACATCACCCTAACCCTAACCCTCACCATAAACCTAAGCCTAATCCTCCCCCTAAACCTAACTCTCACGCTCACCCAAACGCTAAGCCTAACCCTAACAAAAACAATAATCCTAAACCTATCCCTCACCCTCACTCTCAACCTAAGCCTAACCCTAAGCCTAACCCGAATCCTAACACTAACCCTCACCCTAACCCTAAACCTAACCCTAAAACTCACCCTCACCCTCATCCTAACCCTAAGCCTAACCCTAACAAAAACACTAATCCTAAAACTATCCCTCACCCTCAATCTCAACCTAAGCCTAACCCTAACCCTAATCCTAATCCTGACACTAACCCTCACCCTAACCCTAAACCTAAACCTAAAACTCACCCACACCCTCATACTAACCCTTACCTTAAACCTAACCCTAACCCTAACCCACACCCTCACCCTAAACCTCACCCTAACCCTTATCCTCACACTAAGTCTAATCCTAACCCTCACCCTCAACCTTACACTAACCCCAAACTTAACCCTCACTCTAACCCTAATTCTTACCCTAACCCTAGCCCTCACACTAACCCTCACCTTAACCCTTATCCTAACATTAACCCTAAACCTAACCCTCAACCTCAGCCTCACCCTACCCCTCACCCTAACCCTAAACCTCACCCTAACGCTAAACTTAACACTCAGCCTAAACCTAACCCTCACAATCACCCTAATCTGCACCCTAACCCTAACACTTACCAAACCGAAACCCTCACCCTCACCCTCAACATCACCCTAAACCTAACCCTCACCCTAACCCTAACCTCACCATAACCCTCACCCTAATCCTAACCCTAACAGTAAACCTAACCCTCATACTAACCCTAACACTACCCCTCAGCCTAAACCTCACCCTAAACCTAACCATAACCCTAATCCTCACCCTATCCCTAACCCTAAGCCGAAACCTCACCCTAACCTTACCCTCACCCTAACCCTAATGCTAAACCTAACCCTCACCTTAACCCTAAACCTCACCCTCACCCTAAACCTCAATCTAAGCCTTACCCTTACCCTAACCCTAACCCTAACCCTCACCCTAATAATAACCCTAACCCTAACCCTAAACTTTTCCCTGATCCTAACCCTCACCCTAACCTTAACCTCACCCTAACGCTAACCCTAACAATAACCCTCACCCTAACCCTCTCCATCACCCTAATCTTCACCCTCACCCTAAACATCACCCTAACCCTAACCCTCACCCTGATCCTAACCCTCAACCTAACACTCAACCTCACCCTAATCCTCACCCTAACCCTTACCTAACCGAAACCCTGTTCCTCACACTCACCCTAACCCTCACCCTCACCTTAGCCCTGACAATAAACCTAAACCTTACCCTAACTCTCACCCTCACTCTCACCCTCACCCTCAGCCTAAACCTAACCCTAACCTTCACCCTCACCCTCACTCTCACCCTCACCATAACTCTAAACTTTACCCTAACTCTCACCCTCACCCTCACTGTAACCCTAACCCTATCCCTAACCCTCAACCTAACCCTTATTCTAAACTAACACTAACCCTAACCCTCACTTTCACCTTAAATCTCACCCTAACCCTTAACTTCACCATATCCCTAACCGTAAGCCTAACCTAATCCTCACACTAACCCAAACCTTAACCCTAACCCTAACCCTCACCCTCACCCCAACCCTCACCATCACCCTAACCCTCACCCTAACCCTAACATTAACTCTAACTCTCATCCTAAACATAATCCTAACCTTCACCCTCGCAATAATCCTCAACTGAAACTGAACCCTAACCCTCACCCTCACCCTAAACATCACCCTATACCTAACCCTCACACTAAACCTCAACCTCAACCTAATCCTCAACCTAACACTAACCATCCTAACCCAAACTCTTACCTTTACCCTCCACTCCAACCTCGCCCTCAGCCTAACCCTAACCCTAACCCTAACACACACCTTCAAACTCACACTAACCCTAACCCTCACCCTCACACTAGCCCTCACCCTAACCCCAACCGTAATCAGAAACCTAACACTAACACTCAGCCTCTCCCTCAGCCTAACCCTAACCGTAATCCTAACGAAAAACCTCACCTTAACCCTAACCTTAATCCTAACCCTAACCCACACCGTCACCCTCACGCTCACACTTACCCTAACACTCACCCTCACCCTCAAACCTCACCCTAACCCTCAATCTCACTCTAAACATCACACTAACCGTAACCCTCATCCTAACCCTAACCCTCTTCCTAAATCTCACAATAACCCTAACGCTAACCCTAACCCTCACCATAACCCTTATCCTCACACTAACCCTAAACCTAACCCTCACACTAACCTTAACCCTCACACTAACCCTAAACTAACCAAACCTAATCCTGACCCTAATCCTAACCCTAACCCTCACACTAACCCTAACCCTCATCCTAACCCTAACCCTAACCCTCTCGCTCACCCTCACCCAAACCCTCACCCTCAGCCTAACCCTAACCCTGACCCTAATCCTAACCCTAACCCTTACCCTCGCCCTAACCCTCATCCTAACCCTAATCCTAACCCTCAACCTAACCCTAACCAACACCCTAATCCTCACCCTAACCCTCAACCTCACACTAACCCTCATCCTAAACTTTAACCTAACACTAACCCTAACCCTAACCCTAACACTAACCCTCACACTAAACCTAACCCTCTCCCTAAACCTAAACCTAATGATCAACCTAACCCTCACCCTAACAATCACCCTAACACTAACCCTCACCCTCACCCTAACCCTCAATTTCATCCTAACCCGACCCTAACCCTAAACCTAACCCACACCCTAACCTCAACCCTCTCCCTCACCCGAAACTCATACTCATCCTAACGCTCGCCCTCACCATAAACGTCACCCTAACCATAACCCTCACTGTAAACCTAACCCCAACCCTACCTTAACCCTAACCCTCAACCTAAACCTCATCCTCACACTAACCCTCACCCTAAACGTTAACCTCACACGAAAAGTAACCCTACCACTAACCCTAACCCTCTCACTAACCCTAAGGCTTACCCTAAATCTAACCCTAGCCCTCAACCAAAACCTCACCCTAACATATACCCTAACACTAACCCTAACCCTCACCCTCACCCTAACCCTCATCGTCAACCTAACCTGACCCTAACCCTAACCCACACCCTAAACTTCACCCTCACCTGAACCCTCACCTTCATCCTCACCTTCACCCTAATCCTCACTCTAACCCTAACCCTAAACCTAAACCTTACCCTAACCCAAACCCTAACTCTAACCCTTACCCTAACCCTACCCTAACCCTAACACTCACCCTAACCCTCATCCTAACCCTAACGCTAACCCTAACTCTCACCCTCACCCAAACCCTAACCCTAACCCTAACATTCACTCTAACCATAAACCTTACCATAACCCTAACCCTAACCCGAACCCTCACACTAACCCTCACCCTCAATTTAAACCTCACCCTAACAATAACCCTAACTCTTACCTAACCGAAAACCTCACACTCACCCTCAATCTCACACTAACCCTCACGCTCAACGTAGCCCTCACCCTAACCCTAACCCTAAATCTTATCCTCATCCCCACCCTCGCCCTCACCCTAACACTAACCCTAAACACTTACCCTAACCCTAACCTTAGCCCTAACAATAACCCTATCCCTAACCCTAATGCTTACACTAACACTAACCTTTAACCTCACACTAACCCAAACTCTATCCCTAACCCTAATCCTCATACTAAAACTAAACCTCACCCTAACCCTAACCCTAACCCTCACCCGAACCATCACCCTCACCCTAACACTAACGCTATGAATAACCCTCACCCTAACCCTAACCCTAATCCTTACACTCACCCTCACCCTCACCCTCACCCTAACCCTAACGCTAACCATCACCCTCACACTCACCCTAACCCTAACCCTAGCCCTAACAATAAACCTAAACCTAACCATAACCCTGATCCTAACACTAACCTCACCCTAACCCTAACCCTAACGCTAACCCTAACGCTTACCCTCACCCTAACACACACCCTAAACCTTTCTCTCAACCTAACACTAACCCTAACACTAACCCTAACCCTCACGCTAACCCTGACCCTCAACCTAACCCTAACCCTAACCCTCACCCTTACCGTCACCCTAACCCTAACCCTTACCCTAAAACTAACCCTCATCCTAAACATATCCCTAACTCTCACAGTCATTCTAAGCCTCACCATCACCTTAACACTCAAACTAACCCTCAACCTCACCCACACGCTAATGCTCAACCTCACCCTAACCCTAACTCTCACATTCAACCTAACCCTCAACCTAACCCTTACCCTCAACCTGACCCTAACCCTAACCCTAACCCTAACCCTCACATTAAACCTAACCCTCAGACTAAACCTAACCCTACTTCTCATTCTGACCCTCACCCTCACCCTAAGCCTAACCCTCACCCTAACCCTAAACCTAACCCTAACCCTCATATTAACTCTAATCCTGACCCTCACCCTAACCCTAAACCTCACACTAACCCTCACATTCAGCCTAATCCTCACCCTAACAAATACCCTTAACTCATACCTAACCGAAACCCTCACCTTCACCCTCATTCTCATTCTAACCCTCACCCTCACCCTAACCCTCACCTTAACCCTAACCCTAACCCTATTCCTAACCTTCACCCTCACCCTCACTGTCACCATCAGCCTAAACCTAACCATAACCCTAATCCTAACCCTAACCCTCAACCTCACCCTCACCTTAACCCTAACCCTAAACCTAAAGTTCACCCTCACCCTCAACGTCACCCTCACCCTTACCATAACCCTAACCCAAATCGTAAACCTAATCCTCACCCTAACACTCACACTCACCCTAAACCTCACCCTCCCCGAAGCCCTCATGCTAAACCTAACCCTACCCCTCACGCTAACCCTAACCCTAACCCTAAACTTCATTCTTACCCTAACCCTAACCCTAACGCTAACAATAAACCTAACCATAACCCTAAAACTCACCCTAACCCTAATCCTAACCCTAACCCTCACCCTCACTGTCACAGTCACCCTAAACCTGACCCTCAACCGCACCCTCACCCTAACCCTCACACTAACCCTAAACCTCAGCCTAACCCTAACCCTAACCCTCACCCTCAGCCTCACACTCAGCCTAACCCTTAATCAAACCCTAAACCTAACCCTAATCCTCACACTCACCCTCACCCTAACCCTAACAATAACCCTCACCATCACCCTCATTCTCACCTTTACCCAAACCCTCACCCTCAACCTCACCCTCACCCTAACCCTCACCATCACCCTAAACTTCTCCCTAACCCTAACTCTCACCCTAACTTCAAACTTAACCCTAACCCTAACCCTCAACTTAACCCTCACCCTAACCCTCACCCTAACCCTAACCCTAACTTTCACGCTAACCCTCATCCTAACCCTAACCCTAATCGTCACCCTAACCCTAACCCTCAACCTCAGCCTCACCTTAACCCTAAGCCTAATCCTCATCCTAAACCTAACCCTCACCCCCCCACTCACCCTAACACTAACCATAAAACTAATGCTAACCCTCACCCTCAGCTCTACCTAAACCTAACCGTAACCCTAACAATAAGTGAAACCCTAACCCGAACCCTAATCCGAACCCTAACACTCACAATAACACTAAACCTAACATAATAATTCACCCTAACCCTAACCCTAACACTCAACCTAACACTAACCCTCACCCTAACCTTACCCCTAAACCTGACCCTAAATTTCACCCTAACTCTAACCATGACCCTAACCCGAAACTTAACCCTAACCCTAACCCTCACCCTAACCCTCACTATAAACCTCACCCTAACCCTAACCCTACCCCTCACCCTAACCCTCATACTAAACCTCATCCTCACACTCACACTCACCATCAGCCTCACCCACACCCTAACCCTAATCTTAAACCTAACCCTCACCCCCCCCTTACCCTAATCCTAACCATAACCCTAATGCTAACACTGACACTCACACTCAACTTAACCCTAACCCTGACCCTAACAATAACTGTAAACCTAAACCTGAACCTAATCCTAACCCTAACCCTCACCAAAACTCTAACCCTAACCCTAACCCTCACCCTCACCCTATCACTAAACCTAAACCTTACCCTAATCCTGAACCTAACATTATTGCTAACCCTAAACCTCACCCTCACCCTAAACCTCACTCTAACTCTAAAGCTCACTATGACCCTAACTTTAACTGTAACCCTAATCCTCACCCTAACTGTAACCCTCAACCACACCCTAACACTCAAGCTCACCCGAACCCGAACCCTCACGTGCACACTCACTCTAACCCTAAACCTAACCCTAACCCTACACCTAACCCTGAACCTCACCCTCACCATCACCCTAACCCTAACCCTAACCCTCACCCTAACCCTAACCCTAACCCTCACCCTCACCCTCACACTCAGCCTAACCCTTAATCAACCCTGAACCTCACCCTCACCCTCACACTCACCCTAACCCTAACCCTCACCCTAAATATCACCCTAACCCTAACCCTAACCCTAACCCTAATGCTAAAACTAGGCCTTACCTCACACTAACCCTAACCCTCAGCCTAACCCTAACCGTAACCCTAACCCTACCCTAACCCTCACCTTTACCCCAACCCGCTCCCTTACACTAGCCATCACCCTAAACCTAACACTCACCCTAACCCTAACCCTAACCCTCTCCTTGACTCTAAACCTCACCTTCATCCTAAACCTCACCCTAATCCTTACCCTCATCCTAACCCTCAACCTAACCCTAACCCTAACAGTAACACTAACACTCACCCTAACACTCACCCTAACACTTATCCTCACCTGAACCCTCAACCTAACCCTAACCCTAACACTAACCCTCACCCTAACCCTCACCCTAAACCTAAGCCTAACCGTAACCCTCACCCTCAACCTAACACTCAACCTAACCCTTACCCACACATGAACCCTAACTCTAACCCTCAGCCTAACCCTCATATCAAACTTAACCCTAACCCTAAACTTCACCTTACCTTTAATCCTAAGCCTATACCTAACTCTCACCCAAACCCTAACACTCACACTCACCCTCAACCTCACCCTAAGCCTAACCCTAACACTAACCCTAATCCAAACCCTAACCCTCACCCTCACCCTCACCCTAACTCTAAACCTAACCCTAAACAATCCCTCACCCTAACCTTAAACCTATCCCTAAACCTCACCCTAATCCTAACCCTAATCCTAATCCTAACCCTCACCCTCACCCTTATCCTAACACTAACCCTAACCCTATTCCTAATCCTGACCCTCACACTAAGACTAACCCTGACCCTAACCCTAACCCTACCCCTCAACATAACACTCACCCTATCACAAACCATAACCCTAACACTTACCCTAACACTAATCATAACCCTAACGCTCACCCTCACCCTAACCCTCATCGTCACCCTAACACTCAGCCAAAAACTAACCCTCACCCACACCGTAACCCTCATCCTCACCCGAAACCTCACACTCACCCTAAACATCATCCTAACACTAACCTTCACCCTCCCCTACCTAACCCTCACCATAACCATAAACCTCAACCTAACCCTCACCCTCAACCTAATCCTCACCCTAAACCTAACCCTAACCCTTACCTAACCTTAACTCTAACCCTCAACCTCACCCTCAACCTAAACCTAATCCTAACCCTATCCCTCACCCTAACCTTAACCCTAACCCTAAATCTAACCCTAATCCTCTACCTCACCCTAACACTCATACTCACTAAAAACATTACCCTCACCATAACCCTCACCCTAAACCTAACCCTCACCCTAACACTAACGATAACCCTAACACTCACCTCACCGTAACCCTCAGCCTAAACTTAAACCATACACAAAACCTAAGTCTAAACCTAACCCTAACACTCACACTAACACTAACCCTCACCCTAATTCTAACTCTAGACCTCATGCTAACTCTCACCCTAAGCCTAAACCTAACCCTAACACTAAGCCTCACCCTAAACCTAACCCTAATCCTCAACCTCACCCTAACCCTCACGGTCACCCTGAACCTCACCCTAAGCCGAACTCTCACCCACACTCTAACCCTCACCCTAAATCTAACCCTAACCCTAACCCTCACCCTCACCCTCAACCTAACCCTAAACCTAACCCTAACACTCACCCTAACCCTAAACCTTACCCTAACCCTAAACCTACCCCTCACCCTAACCCTCACCCTCACCCTAACCATAATCCTAACCCTCACCCTAATCCTAACCATAACCCTAAACCTCAACCTAACCCTAACCCTAAAGCTAATCCTTACCCTAACTCTAAACCCAACACTCACCCTAACGCTAACCCTAAACCTAACCCTCACCCTCAACCTCAACCTAACCCTAACCCTAATCCTAACCCTAATCCCAGCCCTAACCCTCACCCTCACCATCACCGTTACCCTAATCCTCACCCTCAAACACACCTTCACCCTAACCCTCAAACTAATCCTAACCCTCACCCTAACCCTAACCCTCACCCTCACTCTCAACTTCAACCTAACTCTAAACCTAACCACAATCCTAACCATAACCCTCACATTCACCTTAAACCTAACCCTCACCATCGCCATCACCCTCACCCTCACCCTCAACCTCACCCTCACCCTAACCCTCACCTTCACCCTAAACATTACCCTAATCCTATCCCTCACCTTAAGCCTAACCTGAAAACTAACACTAACCCTATCCCTAACCCTAACTATTATCCTCATACTAACCCTAACTCTAACCCTAACCCTAACCCTAACCCTCTCCCTAACACTAACCTTACCCCTCACCCCAACCTTCACCCTGACTCTAACCCTAACACTCACCCTCACCCTCACCCTTACCCTAACCCTAATGCCAAACCTCACCCTCACACTAACCCTAACCCTAACCCTAACCCTAACAATAACACTAACCCTAACGCTAACCCTAATCCTAACAATAACACTAACCCTAACCCTAACCCTAACACTCAATCTAACCCTAACCCTCACCATAAACCCTACCCTAACCCTAATCCTAACTCTAACCCTCACCCTCACCCTAACCCTTATCATCACACTACCACTAACCCTAAACCTAACCCTAACCGTCACACTGACCCTAAACCTCACGCTAAGCCTAACCCTTCCCTGAACCCTAACCCTCCCCCTAACCCTAAACCTAACGCTACCCCTCATACTAACTATAACATTAACCCTAAACCTCACCCTCACCCTAATCCTCACCTTCACCCTAAAACTCAGCGGAACCCTAACCCTCACCCACACCCTAACCCTCATCCTCACCGAACCTGAACCCGAACCCTCACATGAACCCTCACACTAACCCTAAACCTAACCTTCACCATAACGCTAAAATTAACTCTAACTCTCACCCTAAACATAACCATAACCCTCACCCTCACCCTAACCCTCACTGTCATCCTAACCCTCACCCTAACATTAACCCTCACCCACAACCTAACCCTCACCTGAAACCGAACACTAACCCTCACCCTAAACCTCACCCTCACCATAAACATCACCCTATCCCTAACCTAACCCTAACCTTAACCCTAACCCTTTCACTCAACACCATCCTCGCCCTCATCCTAACCCTAACCCTAACACACACTAAACCTCTCCCTAACCCTAACCGTCACCCTCACCCTAGCCGTCAACCTAACCCTAAACCTAATCATAACCCTAACACTAACCCTCAGCCTCTCCCTCAGCCTAACCCTAACCTTAAACGTAATTCTAAAAATAAATCTCACCCTCACCCTAACCTTAAACCTAACCCTCACCCTCACCTTCACCCTCACCCTCACATTCACCCTAACCCTCACACTCACCCCCAAACCTCAGCCTCACCCTCAACATCACCCTAAACATCACCCTAACCCTAACTCTCACCATAACCCTAACCCTCTCCCTAAACCTCACAATAACCTAAACGCTAACCCGAACCCTCACCCTCTTCCTAACCCTCAACATAACCCTTATCCTCACATTTACTTTAACACTAACCCTCACACTAACCCTAACCTTAACCCTCACGCTAACCATCACCCTAACCTTAACCTTAACCCTAACTGTCACCTTAAACATAACGCTAAACCATACCCTCACCCTAACCCTCACCGTCACCCTAACCTTCACCCTAACCCTCACCCTCACCCTAAACATCACCCTAAACCTAACCGTCACCCTAACTCTAACTCTAACTCTCACCCTAACCCTAAACCTCACACTAACCCCCACACTCAACCTAAGCCTCACCCTAATATTAACCCTAACCCTTTCCTAACCAAAACCCTCACCCTCACCCTAGCCCTCACCTTAACCCTCACCCTAACTTTAACCCTAACTCTCACCCTCAACCTCAGAATAACCCTAACCCTCAACCTCACCCTCACCCTCAGCCTCAGCCTAACCCAAACCTTAACACTAATCTTAAACCTAACCCCCAACCTCACCCTAAACCTAACCTAACCCTAACGCTAACCCTCACCCTCACACTCACCCTGACCCTAACCTTCACACTCAACCTCACCCTCACACTAACCCTCACACTAACCCTAAACCTCATCCTAACCCTAACCCTAACCCTCTCGCTCACCCTCACCAAACCCTCACCCTCAGCCTAACCCAAACCCTGACCCTAATCCTAACCCTAACACTCACCCTCACCGTAACCCTCATCCTTAACCTAACCCTAAACCTAAGCCTTTCCTAACCGAAAACCTCACCCTCACCCTAACCGTCACCCTAACCCTCACCCTCACCCTAGCCCTCACCCTAAAACTAACCCTAACCCTCAGCCGTAACCTCACCCTCACCCCCACCATCAGCCTAACCCTAACCCTAACCCTAACCTCAACCTCACCCTCACCCTCACCCTCACCCTAACCCTATCCCTAACCCTAACCCTAATGATAAAACCAGCCCTCACCCTCACACTAAACCTAACCCTCAGCCTAATCCTAACTCTAACCCGAAACCTACCCCTACACTTCACCCTCACCCTAAACCTCTCCCACACACTAGTCCTCACCCTAAACTTAACCCTCACCATAAACCTAACCCTAACCCTCTCCTTCACCCTAACGCCCACCCTCACCCTAACAATCACCCTAACCCTTACCCTAACCCTCACCCTAAACCTAACCCTAACCGTAACACTAAGCCTCACCCTAACCCTCACCCTAACACTAAGGCCTAACCCTAACCCTCACCCTCACACTAACCCTCACCCTAACCCTTACCCTCCCACGAACCCTAACCCTAAACCTCAGCCTAACCCACATATTAAACTTAATCCTAACCCTAACCCTCACCTTACCCTTAACCCTAACCCTAATTCTAACCCTCACATTAACCCTAACCCTCACACTCACCTTCAACCTCACCCTCAGCCTAACCCTAACACTAATGCTAATCGAAACCGTAACCCTCACCCTAACCCTCACCTAACTCGAAACCTAACTCTAAACAAACCCTCACCCTAACATTAAACCTATCCCTAAACCTCACCCTAACACTAACCCTAATCCTAATCCTAAACCTCACCCTCACCCTAACCCTCAGCCTAACCGTCATCCTAAACCTAACCCTAACCCTAACCCTTAACCCTAACCCTAAACTTACACCTCACCCAAACCCTAACCCTCACTCTCACCCTCAACCTCACCATCACACTCACCCTACCCCTCACCTCACACTCACTCTAACCCTATCCCTAACCCTAAACCTTACCCTAAACCTAACCCTCAACCTCACCATCACACTCACATAACACTCAACCTAACCTAACCGTCACCCTCATCCTCACCCTCAGCCTAACCCTAACCCTAACCCTCACCCTAATCTTTTTTTTTTAATTTAATTTAATTTTATTTGTGAACATCCTGTACAGAGGGGTTACAATTACAGAGGCAGGATAATGCGTACATTTCTTACCAAGCATTACAGCCTCCTCCTATGGTTTACCCTTCTTACCAAACACCTAAGCCTAATCCTAAAACTAACCCTCACCTTCCCCTCACCCTAAACCTAAACCTGACCCTAACCCTAACCATAACCCTAACCCTCACACTCACCCTAACCCTCACCGTCACCCTAACACTCAGCCCAAACCTAACCCTCAACCACACCCACACCCTAACCCTAACCCTAAAACTCACTCTAAATATAATCCTAACCCTAACACTCACCATCACCCTCACTCTCACCCTAAACCTCACCCTCACCCTCACCCTCATCCTAAACCTAACCCTAACGCCAATACTAACCCTAACCCTCATCATCACTCTAACAGCCTAATCCTAAACCTAACCCTCACCGTCACCATCACCTTCACCGTCACCTTAACACTAACCCTCAACCTCACCCTCACCCTAACCCTCACCCTCACCCTAAGCAGTACTCTCACCCTAACCCTAACCATAACCCTCATGCTAACCCTAACCCTCACCCTAACCCTAATCCTCACCCTAACCCTAACCCCATCACTCACCCTAATGCTAACACTAACACTAACCCTCAACCTCACCCTCAACCTAACCCTAACCCTAACCCTAATCCTAACCCTAACCCTCACCCTCACCGTCACCCTCACCCTAATCCTCATCCTCAAACTCACCTTCACCCTAACCCTCAAACTAACCCTAACCCTCACCCTAATCCTACCCCTCACTTTCACCGTCAACTTCACCCTAACCCTAAACCTAAACCTAACGCTAACCCTAACCATCACATTCACCCTAAACCTAATCCTCACCATCACACTCACCCTCACCCTCACCCTCAACCTCACCCTCACCCTAAGCCTCACCCTGAACATCACCCTAAACCTAACTCTCACCCTAACCCTAATCTTAACCCTAACACTAACCCTAACCCTCACCCTAACCTCAATCCTCATACTAACCCTAACTCTAACCCTAACCCTGACCCTAACCCTCTACCTAACACTAATCTTATCCCTCACCCCAAACTTCACCCTGACCTTCAAATTAACACTCACGCTCACCCTCACCATAACCCTAAGCCTAACGCTAAACCTCACCCTCACACTCACCCTAACCCTAAACCTAATCCTAACAATAACACTAACCCTAACCCTAAACGTAATCCTAACAATAATACTCACCCTAACCCTCACCCTCACCCTAACCCTTATCCTAGCACTTATCCTCACACTAAACCTAAACATAACCCTATCTCTAACCCTCACATTAACAGTAACCCTCACCCTAACCCTAAATCTACCCCTCACCCTAACCCTCACTCGAAAACTAACCCTAACCCGCACACTCGCCCTAAAGTTCGCCGTCACCCTAAACCTCACCCTAACCCTATCCCTCACCATAATCCTAACCCTCACTCTCAACCGAACCCTAACCCTCACCCTAACCCTTACCCTCACCTTAAACATCACCCTAGCCCTACCCCTCACCGTAACTCTAACCCTAACCCTGTCCCTAACCCTAACCCTCACACTAACCCTCACCCTCAACTTAAACCTCACCCTAACAATAACCCTAACACTTACCTAACCGAAACCCTCACCCTCACCCTCAATCTCACCCTAAACCTCACCCTCAACCTAGCCCTCAACCTACCCCTCACCCTAAACCTAAACCTTACCCTCAATCTCAACTTCGCCCTCAGCCTAACCCTAACCCTAATTCTAACCCTAAAACCACCCTCAACCTCACTCTCATGCAATACCAAACCCTAATCCTAACCCTAACACTCAACCTCACCCTAACCCTAATCCTAACTTTTAACCTCACACGAACCCTAACCCTAACCCTAACCCTAACCTTCACTGTAAACCTAACTCTCAACTTATCCCTAACCCTACACTTCACCCTAACCCTCACCCTCACACTAACACTAACCCTAAACCTCACCCTAACCCTAACCCTCACCTTCACCCTAAACCTAAACCTAGCCCTAACCCTAACACACACCCTAACCCTCACCCTCACCCGAACTCTCATCCTCACCCGAACTCTCAACCTCACCATAAACCTCACCATAACCTTTATCCTCCTACTAACCCTAACTCTAACGCTAACCCTAACCCTCACACTAACCCTAACCTTTCCATAAACCTAATCCTACCCCTCACCCTAAACCTCACCCTAAACCTAACCCTAGCCCTAACCCTCACCTTAAACCTAACCCTAATCCTCACCCTCACCCTAACCCTCACTGTCACCTTAACCCTCACAATAAAGCTAACACTAACCAACACCCTAACCCTCCCCCTCGCCCGAACCCTCATCCGCACCCGAATCCTCACCCTCAACCTAACCCTCATTTTCACCCTAACCCTCACCTTAACCCTAACCCTAACCCACAAACTAACCGTCACACTCACCCGAACTCTCAATCTGACCCGCACGCTCAATCTCACCCCAACCCTCAGCCTCACCCTAAACATCACCCTAACCCTAACACTCACTCTAACCATAACCCTAACCCTCACCCTAACCCTAACCTGAAGTTAAACCTCAACCTCAACCTAATCCTCACGCTAACCCTAACCCTAACCCTTACCTAAAGAAAACCCTCACCCTCACCCTCACTATCACCAAAACACTCACCTTAACCCTAACCCTAAACCTCACCCTAACCCTTAGCCTCAACCTAACCCTAACCTGAAGCCTAACCCTCACAGTCACCCTAACCCTCACCGTCAGCCTAACCGTCATCCTTACCCTAAACCTCAGCCACAACCGATCACAACCTAACACTCACCCTAATCCTCACCCATACTCTAAACCTCAGTCTAACCCTAAGCCTTACCAAAACCGTAACGCTAACCCTCAACCTAACACTAACCCTCACACAAACCCTCACCCTCAACCTAATCCTAACCCTAAAAATATCCCTAACCATTACCTAACCTAAACACTTACCCTCACCCTCCCCCTCCCCCAAAACCTCACCCTCATCCTAGCACTCACACTAACCCAAAATCTAACGGTAACCCTAACCCTCACCCTCAACTTAACCCTCACCCTAACCCTTATCCTCACACTAACCCTAAGCCTAACCCTAACCCTCACACTAACCCTAACACTCACCCGAAACCTAACCTTACCCCTCACACGAACTCTCACCCTAACTCTGACACTAATGCTAACCCTCACCATCACCCAACCCTAACCCTAAACCTCACACCCACCCTCCCCCTCACCCTCACCTTAAACCTCACCCTCACCCTAAACATCACGCTAAACCTAACCCTCACCCTAAACATAACCCTAACCCTCACCCTAAACCTAACCCTCAACCTAATGCTAACCATCACCCTAATCCTCACCATAACCCTAACCCTAACTCTTCCATAACCGAAACCCTCACCCTCAACCTCACCCTTATCCTAAGCCTCACCCTCACCCTAGCCCTCACCCTATCCTTAACTTTTACCCTAAACCTAACACTAACTCTCACCCTCACTGTAAACCTAAGCTTAACCCTAAACCTCATCCTATCCATCAACCTAAATCTAACCCTAATCCTAACGCTCACCCTAAACCTCAAACTAACCCTAACCCTCACCCTCAAACTAACCCTCATCCCAACACTTATCCTCACACTAAACCAAACCATAACCCTAACCCTTATGCTCACATCAACCCTAACCCTCACCCTAACCCTAAACCTACCCCTCACCCTAAACCTCACCCTCACCCTAACACTAACCCTAACCCTCATCCGAAACCAAACCCTAACCCGCACACTCACCCTAACGCTCACCGTCACCCTAAACCTCACCCTAATCCTAACCCTCACCCACACCCTAACCCTCACTCTCAACCGAATCCTAACACTCACCGTAAACCTAACCCTCACTCTCACCCTAAACAACACACTAACCCTCACAATAACCCCTATCCTAACCCTCACCCTAACCCTAACCCTCAAGGTAACCCTCACCCGCAACCTAATCTTCACCCTAATCCTAACCCTAAACCTTACCTAACCGAAAACCTCACCCTCACCCTCACTGTAACCCTCACCTTCACCCTAGCCCTCAGTCTTACCCTAGCCATCACCCAAAACCTACCCTTAACCATCAAACTCACCCTCACCCTAACCCTCACCCTCACCTTCAACAGTTCCCTCACCCTAACCCTCACCCTAACCATAACCCTAACCCTCACCCCAAACCTAACCCTCACCCTGACTCTAAGGATAACCCTACACAAACCCTCACCCTAACCCTCACCCTAATCCTCACCCTAACCCTAACCCTAACCCTAACACTAACCCTCAACCTAACCCTCACCCTCTCCCTAATCCTCACACTCACCCTAACACTAACCCTTACCTAACCGAAAGCCTCACCCTCACCCTCACTCTCACCCTAATCCTCACTCTAAACATAACCCTAAACCTTAGACTCACTCTTAGCCTAACCCTAACCCTAACCCTCTCCCTAACCCTCACCCTAACCCTAACCATAAACCTAACCCTCACCTAAACTTCACCATAACGCTAACGCTAACCCTAACATTTACCCTCACCCTAAACCTCACCCTAACACTTACGCTCAACCTAACCCTAACCCTAACACTCACACAAACCCTAAACCTCACCATAACCCTAACCCTACCCGTCACCCTAAACCTCACCATAACCCTAACCCTAACCCTCACCCTAAACCTAACCCTAAACCTCACAGTCACCCTAACCCTCGCCGTCACCCTAAGCCTCACCCTAAACCTAACCCTCACTCACAACCTAACGCTCAATCTCACCCTCACCCTAACCCTCACCCCAAACCTCACCCTCACACTAAATCTCAACCTAACCCTAACCTTCACCAAAACCCTAATCCTAACACTGAACCTTAACCTAACCCTCACAGTAACCTTAATCCACAACCTAATCCTCACCCTAAGAATAACACAAACCCTTACCTAAACCAAACACTCAGTCTCACCCTAAACCTCAGCCTCACACTCACCCTCACCCTAAACCTAAACCTAACCCTAAACCTAAACCTCCCCCTCAACCTCCCCCATTCCCGCAGCCTAACCCTAACCCTAACAGTAATCCTAAACCTAACCCTCACCCCCACCCTCACCCTAAACCTACCCCTAACCTTAACACTAACCCTCACCCTCATCCTCACCCTAACCCTAACCTTAACTCTAACAATAACCCTACCCCTACCCCTAATCCTAAACCTAACCCTCACCCTAACCCTAAGCCTAACCCTAACACTCACCCTAACACTAATCCTAACCCTAACACTCACCCTAAACCTAACCCTCTCGCTAACCCTAACCCTAACCCTCACCCTAAACCTAATCCTCACCCTAAACCTCACCCTAACCCTAACGCTAACCCTAATCCTCACCCTAAACCTAACACTCACCCTAACCCTTATCCTCACACTAACCTTAACCCTAACCCTAACCTTACCCTCACACTAACCCTCACCCTCACCCTTACCCTAACCCTAACCCTCAACCTAACCCTCACCCTAACCCTAACCTTAATACAAATCCTCACCTTAAACCTAACCCTAAGCCTAACCCTCACCCTCACTCTCAAACTCACCCTAACTCTCACCCTCACCCTAAACATCATCCAAAACCTAACTGTCACCATAAACCTAACCCTAACCCTCACCCTCACCCTAACCGTCAAACTAAACCAAAACCTCATCCTAATCCTCACCATAACACTAACCCCATACCTTACCTAAAAGAAACCCTCATACTCACCCTCACCCTCACCATAAGCCTCACACTCACCCAAGCCCTCACCCTAACTTTAACCCTCAATGTAACACTAACACTAACCCTCACTCTCACCCTAAACCAAACCCTAACCCTAACAGTCACCCTAACACTCACCCTAAACCTAAACCTCACCCTAACAATAAGCCTCACCCTAACACTTAACCCTAACCCTCACCCTAACCCTAACCCTAACCCTCAACCTCACTCTACCACTCACCCTCACCCTCACCTTGACTCTAACACTAAACCTAACCCTCACCCTCAACCTCAGCCTTACTCTAACCCTAATCTTAATCCTATATCTAATCTTCACCCTCACCCTAAATCTAATACTAATCCTAACCCTATACCTCAACCTAACCCTCACCCTAACCATAATCCTTAACCTATCCCTCAACCTAACCCTCTCTCACCTTAATCCTCACCCTAACCCTAACCCTTACCTAAACGAATCCCACACCCTCACCCTCACTCTCACCCTAGCCCTTACCCTAAACCTAACTCCAACCATCACCCTCACCCTTAGCCTAATCCTAACCCTAAACCTAACCCTCATCCGAGCCCTCACAATAACCCTAAATCTAACCCAAACCCTAATCCTCAATGTAACCCTCATCCTAAACTTAACGCTATCCCTACAACTTACCCTCACCCTAACTCTCACCCTAAACCTTACCCTCACCCTAACACTCATGCTGACCCTTACCCTCAACCTAACCCTAACCCTAGCCCTAACCCTCAACCTAATCATAACCCTCACCCTAACTCTAACCCTACCCCTCACCCTAAACCTCACCCTAACCTTAACCCTAACTCTAATTCTCACCCTAAATCTAACCCTAAACCTCACAGTCACCCTAACCCTCACCGACACCCTAACACTCACCCTAATCCTAACCCTCACCCACACACTAACGCTCTAACTCACCCGAAACCTAACGCTCACCCTAACACTCATCCTCACCCTAAACCTCAGCAGAAGCCTAACCCTCACCAAAACGGTAACCCTAACACTCACCCTAACACTAACCCTCACACTAACCCTCACCCTCAACCTAATCCTCACCCTGACAATAACCATAACCCTTACCTAACTGAAACCCTCACCCTCACCGTCACCCTCAACCTCACCCTAGCACTCAGCCTAACCCTAACCCTAATCCTAAACCTACCCCCACCCCCACACTAACCCTAACGCTAACCCTACCCTCACACTCACCCTAACTCTAACCCTAACCCATACAATAACCCTAACCCTAACCCTAAAACTCACACTAAACCACACCATCACCCTAAACACCACCCTAACCCCAACCCTCACCCTAAACCTCACCCTAACCCTCAAACTCAACCTAACCCTCAATTTATACCTCACCCTCACCCTAATCCTCATCATAAACTTAACCCTAAACCTTACCTAACTGAAACACTCACCCTCACACTCACCCTCACCCTAACCAACACCCTAACCCTAGCCTTCATTCTAAACTTATCCCTCACCCTAACCCTAACACTAACCCTCACCCTCACCCTAATCCTAAACCTAACCGTAACCCTCACCCTAACACTCACTCTAACCCTAACCCCAAACCTAACCCTCACACTAAACCTCATCCTAACCCTAACCCTCACCTTAACCCTAACCCTAACCCTAACCCTAACCCTCAACCTCTCCCTAACCCTCACCCTAACCCTTATACTAAACCTAAGCCTAACCCTAATATTCACCAATATCCTCACCTTAACCCTAACCCTAACCCTAATCCTAACACTGAACCTCACCCTCACTCTCACCCTAACTCTAATCCTAACCCTCACCCTCACCCTAATTCTAACCCTAACCCTAATCCAAATTCTATCCCTCAGTCTCACGCTCACCCTAACTCTAACATTAACCCTAACCCTAATCCTCACCTTCACTCTCACCCTAACCCTAAACCTCACCATAACCCTAACCCTCAACCCAACCTTAACGCTAACCGTAACCCTCACCCTCATCTTAAATCTCACCCTAACCCTTAAACTCACCCTAACCCTAACCCTAAATCTAACCCTAATCCTCGCCCTAACCCTAACTCTCACCCTCAGCCTTGCACTCACTCTAACCCTAACCCTAACCCTAATCCTAAACCTAACCCTCACCCTAACCATCACCCTCACACTAACCCTCACCATCACCCTAAATATCACGCTAATCCTAACCCTCTCCCTAACCCTAACACTCACCCTAACACTAACCCACAACGTAACCCTCACCCTAACCAGAACGCTAAATCTAACCCTAATACTCACCATCATCCTAACACTCAGCCGAAACCTAACCCTCACCCACACTCTAAACCTCACCCTCACACCAACACTCACACTAACCCGAATCCTCAACCTCACCCTAACCCGAACCCTAACACTCACCCTAACCCTAACCCTAACCCTAACCCTAACACTCACCATAACCCTAACACTAACCTGAATTTGAACAATGAACCTCACCCTCACTCTCACCCTAACTCTAATCCTATCCCTAACCCTCACCCTCACCCTAACTCTAACCATAACCCTAATCCAGATTCTAACCCTACTCGCACCCTCAACCTAACTCTAACCCTAAACCTAACCCTAACTTTCACCCTTTCCATAACTGTCACCCTAAACCGCACCCTAAGCCTAACCCTCACCCTAACCCTAACATTAACCATAACCCTCAACCTCACAATAAACCTCACCCTATCCCTTAAACTCAACATAATCCTAACCCTAACCCTAACCATAATCCTCACCCTAACCCTAACTCTCACCCAAAACCTAAAACTCAATCTCAACTTAAACATCACCCTAACCCTAACACTCACCCTAACCCTAACCCTCAACGTAACCCTCACCCTAACCCTAACGGTAACCCTAACCCTAAACCTCACCATCCCCCTAACACTCAACCGAAACCTAACCCTCACCCACACTCTAACCCTCACCCTCACCTGAACACTCACACTCACCCGAACCCTCAACCTCACCCAAACCCTAACCCTAACACTGACCCTAACCCTAACCATAAACCTAACCCTAACACTCACCCTAACCCTAACTGTAACCCGAACCCTCACCCTCACCCTAACACTCACTGTGACCCTAACACTACTCCCTAACCTAATCCTCACCCACACCCTGACCTTCTCCCTCTCCCGAACACTCACACTCACCCGAACACTCACCTTCACCCTAACACTCATCCTCACCCTAAACATCACCCTAACCCTAACCCTCAACCTAACCCTCACCCTCACCTTAATCCTCAATCTGACCCTAAGCCTAACACTTACCTTATCAAAACCCTCACCGTCACCCTCACCCTCACCCTCACCCTAACCCTCACCCTAGCCCTCAACCTAACCCTAACCCTAACCATCAGCCTCATCTTCATCCTAACCCTAAACCTAACAATCAACCTCCCCGTCAACCTAACCCTATCCCTTACCCTAAACCTCACCTTAACCCTAATGATAACCCTACCCTAAACTGGACCCTAACCCTCACCCTCACCCTAACTCTAAACGTAAACCTAACCCTCACGCTAACCCTCACTCTAACCGTAAAGTTATCCCTATCCCTCACCCTAACCTTCAGCCTCACCCTCACCCTCAACCTAACCCTCACCCTCAACCTAACCCTAATATTAACCCACACCCTAACCCTCACAATAACCCTAAATCTAACCCAAACACTAACCCTCAATTTAACCCTCACCCTAAACCTAACGCTAACCCTAACCCTTACCATCACCCTAAATCTCCCTCTAAACCTTACCCTCACCCTCACCCTCACGCTGACCCTTACCCTCAACCTAACCCTAACACTAACCCGCAACCTAATCCTAACCCTAACACTACCCCTCACCCTAAACCTCACCCTAAACTTAACCGTAACTCTAATTCTCACCCTAAATCTAACCCTAACCCTCACAGTCACCCTAACCCTCACTGACAACCTAACCCTCAACCTAAACCTAACCCTCATCCAAGCCCTAACGCTCAACCTCAACCGAACACTAACGCTCACCCTAACACTCACCTTCACCCTAAACGTCAACCTAACCCTAAACCTCACCAAAACAGGAACCCTAACACACCCACTAACCCTAACCCTCACACTAAACCTCACCCTGAACCTAATCCTCACCTTGACAAAAACCATAACACTTACATAACAGAAACCATCACCCTCAACCTCACCCTCACCCTCAACCTAACCCCAGCCCTCAGCCTAACCCTAACCCTAATCCTAAACCTACTACTCACCCCCAACCCTCACCCTAACCCTAACGCTAACCCTACCCTCACCCTCACCCTTACCCTCACCCTCACCCTAACTCTAAACCTAAACCTAACCCTCACGCTAACCCTCACCCTAAACCTAACCTTATCCCTCACCCTCACCCTCACCCTCAAACTAACCCTAGCACTACGCCTCACACTAACCCTCATCCTAACCCTCACCCACACCCTAGACCTCACTCTAACATTAACCCCCACCCTAACCCTAACACTAACCCTCACCCCCACCCTAAACCTAACCCTAAACCTAACCCTCACCCTAACCCTCACCATAACCATAACCATAACCCTAACCCTCACTCTAACCCTCACCCTAACCCTAATCCTCAAACTCACCCTCACCCTCACCGTAATCCTCACCAAAACCTTAACCCTCACCCTTACCTAAAGGAAACCCTCACACTCAGCCTCACCCTAACCCTCACCCTCACCCTAGACCTCACCCTAACCTTAATCCTCAACCTAACATTAACCCGAACCCGAACCCTATAACTAACCCTCACCCTCTCCCTAACCCTAACTCTAACTCTAACCATCACCCTAACACTAACGCTAACCCTCACCCTAATGCTAACATTCACCCTAACGCACACCCGAACCCTAATGCTAACCTTAACCCTCACCCTCACCCTAACCCTCAGCCTAACACTTATCCTCACACTAAACCTAACCCTAACCCTCACACTAACACTAATCCTCACCCTATCCCTAACTCTTACCCTAACCCTCACCCTAACCCTCACTCTCACCCTAACCCTAATGCTAACCCTAACACCCAACTTCACCCTACCCCTTACTCTCACCTTCAAACTAACCCTAACCCTAAACCTCACCCTAACCCTAACCCTAACCTTATATCCCTAAACTGAACCCTAACCCTCGCCCTCACCCTAACTCAAAACCAAAACATAACCCTCACGCTAATCCTAAAGTTATCCCTAACCCTCACTCTTACCCTCACCCTCACCCTGTCCCTAACGCTCATCCTCAACCTAGCCTTCACCTAACCCTAACCTAACCCTAAATCTCCCCCTCAATCTCCCCCTCACCTTCAGCCTAACCCTAACCCTATTCCTAAACCTACACCTCAGCCCCATCATCACCTTAACCCTAAGCCTATCCCTAGCCCTCACCCAAACCCTCACCCTAACCCTAATCCTCAACCTAACCCCCAACTTCACCCTAATCCTCACCATAACCTTAACCCTAACCCTTACCTAACCGAAAATCTCAAACTCACCCTCAACCTAACCCTCCCCGTAACAGTTATCCTCACACTAAACCTAACCCTAACTCTCACACTAACCCTAATCCTCACCCTATACCAAACCCAAATCCTAACCCTCACCCTAACCCTCACTCTCACCCTAACCCTAATGCTAAACCTAACACTCAAACTCACCCTAACCCTCACCCTAACCCTTACCATCACCCTAACCCTAAACGTAACCCTCCCCCTAACCCTAATTCTAAACCTCACCCTCACCCTAACATTAAACCTAACCCTCACCCTTACACTAACCCTCACCCTAACCCTTACGCTAACCCAAAACCTCAACCTCACCCTAAACCTCACCCTAATACTTACCCTCACCATAACCCTAACCCTAACCCTAATCCTCACCTTAAACCTAACCCTAACCCACACCCTAAAATTCACCCTCATCCGAATCCTTACCCACACCCTAACACTCACCTTACTCTAAACAAAATCCTAAACCTAACCCTCAACCTCACCCTCACTCGCACACTAACGCTAACCCTAACCCTAACCCTCAGCATCATCCTCACTCTAACCCTCATCCCACCCTAAACATCACCCTAACCCTAACCCTCAACCTAACCCTCACCCTATCCCTAACGCTAACCCAAAACCACAAACTCCCCCTAAAAGTAACCCTAATATTTTCCCTCACCATAATCCTAACCCTAAACCTAATCCTCACCCTAAACCTAACCCTCACCCACACCCGAAAATTCACCCTCAACCGAATCCTTACCTTCACCCTAACACTCACCTTACTCTAAACCTAATCCTAAACCTAACCCTCAACATCACCCTCACCCAACCCCGAAACCTAACCCTAACTCTAACCCTCACCCTCATCCTCACCGTAACCCTCAACTCACTCTAAACATCACCCTAAACCTAACCGTCACCCTAACCCTTACCCTCACGCTAAACAGTACCCTAACCCTAACTCTCACCCTAACCCTAAACTTAAACCTCACACTAAACCTAACCCTTACCCTAACCCTCAACGTAACCCTAACCATAACCCTAACCCTCACCCTCACCCTAACCCTCACCCTAAACTTTAACCTCACACTAACCCTAACTCTAACCCAAACCCTCACACTAACCCTAACCCTCACCCTAACCCTAACAATACCCCTCACCCTAACCCTCACCCTAACCCTAACTCTAAACCTAACCCTCACCCTAACCCTCACCCTCACCCTAGCCCACAACCTAACCCTAACCCTCAACATAACCCTAACCCTAACACTCACCCTCACCTTCAACCTAATCCTAACCCTAACCCTAAACCTCACCCTACCCCTCACCCTAGCACTAACCCTAAGCCACACCCTAAACCTCACCCTCACCCTCACACTCACCCTCACCCGAACCGTCACCAGAACCCTAACACTCAGCCTCTCCCTAAACTTCAACCTAACCCTAAACCTCACTCTAACCCTAACCCTAACCCTCACCCTAACGGTAAACCTCAACCTAAACCTCACCCTCAACCTAGCCCTCACCATAACTCTAAACCTAAGCCTAACCCTAAACTTCACCCCCCCCTCTCTGCCTCCCCATCAGCCTAACCATAATCCTAATCCTAAACCTACCCGTCACCCCCACCATCACCCTAAACCTAACCCTAACCCTAAAGCCAACCCTCACCCTAACCCTTAACGTAACACTAACCCTAACCCTAACAATAACCCTACCCTAAATCTAAACTTAATCCTAATCCTAACCCTTACCCTAACCATAACCCTAACCCTAAAACAAACCGTAACCCTAATCCTAATCCTAACCCTCACCCTAACACTAATCCTCACTCTAACCCTCACCCTAACCCTCACCCTAAACCTAACCCTAAACCTAACCATCAACATAAACATAACTCTAACGCTCACCCTCAACCTAACCCTGAACCTAAACCTAACACTCATATTAACCCTCACCCTAACATTAACGCTAACCCCAACCCTAAGGCTAACCCTAAACTTCACCCTCAACCTAACTCTGACCCTAACCCTTATCCTCACACTAACCCTAATCCTAAACCTAACCCTAACTCTAACACTAACCCTAACCCTAACCCTAAACCTAATCCTAACCCTCAAACTAACCCTAACCCTAACACTAACCCTAATCCTCAGCCGAACCCTCACCTTAAACTTCAACCTCATGCTAAACATCACCCTAACACTTAACCTCACCCTAACCCTAATCCTCACCCTCACCCTTAACCTAATCTTCAACCTAACCCTCACCATCACCCTAATCCTAACCATAAACATAACCCTAAAACTTACCTAACAGAAACACTCACCCTCACACTCACCTTAACCCTCACACTCACCCTAGCCTCAGCTTAAACTTAACCCTCACCTTAACCCTAATACTAACCCTCACCCTCACCCTAAACCTAACCCTAACCCTAACCCTCACACTAACCCTCACCCTAAACCTAAGCCTAACCCTAACCTTCAACCTCAACCTAAACCTCACCCTAACCAAAACCCTCACCCTAACACTAATGCAAACCGTAAAGCTAACGCTAACCCTAACCATCACCCTCAACCTAACCCTCACCCTAACCATTATCCTCACACTAACCCTAAACCTAACCCTAACCCTAACGCTCACACTAACCCTAACCATCACCCTAATCCTAATCCTACCCCTCACACTAAGCCTCATCCTAACCCTCACTCTAACCCTAACCCTCAAGCTAAACCTCACTGTAACCCTAATCCTCACCATAACCCTAACCCTAACCCTTACATAACCGAAACCCTCACCCTCACCCTAACCCTAACCCTCACCCTCACCCTCACCCAAAACCTAACCCTCACCCTCACCCTCACTCTCTACCTAACCCTAACCCTAACCCTAACCCTCAACCTCACCCTCACCCTAACACTCACCCTCACCATAAACACACTCTAACCCTAACCCTCACCCTAAACCGAACCCTCACCCTCAACCTAACCTTCAACCTCACCCTAACAATCACACTAACCCTAACCTTCACCCTAACCCTAACTCTAACCCTTACCCTTACCCTAACCCTCAACCTAAGCCTCACCCTCACCCTAATCCTCACCATAGCCCCAACCCTAAACTTTACCTAACCGAAACCCTGACCCTCACCCTCACCATAACCCTCACCATCACCCTAGCCCAAACCCTAACCTTAACACTCACCCTAAACCTAACACTAACCCTCACCCTCACCCTAAACCTAACCCTAACCCTAACCCTCACACTAATCCTCACCCTAACCCTAACCAAAACCCTAACCCTAACCCTCACCCTAACCCTCACCATAACGCTAACACGCAACCTAAACCTCAGAATCACGCTAATCCTCACCATAACCCTAACCCTAAACTTTACCTAACAGAAACCCTCAAAGTCACACTCACCCTAACCCTCACCGTCACCCGAGCCCTCAACCTAACCTTTACCCTCACCCTAATCTTAACCCTCACCCTAACGCTAACAGTATCGCTCACCCTCACCCGCACCCAAACTCTAAGCCTTGCCCTCACCCTCAATCTCACCCTCACCCTAAACCTAACCCTAACGCTCAACCTAACCCTCAACCTCACCCTGAGCCTAACACTCACCCTCACAATAAACACACCCTAACCCTAACAATCACCCTAACCCTCACCCTCAATCTAACCTAATGATAACCCTAACCCTCAACATCACCCTAACCCTCACCCTAACTCTTACACTCACCCTATCCCTAACCCTAACTCTAATACTCACACCATCCCTCACCCATACCCTCACGCTAAACTTAAATCTCAACCTCACCCTAAACCTCATCCTAAAACTTACCGTCACTATAACCCTAACCCTAACCCTAATCCTCACCCTATCGCTAATCCTAACCCTCGCATTCACACTCACTCGCACCCTAAACCTAAACCTAAAACTAACCCTAACCCTAACCCTCACACTCACTCTCACACAAACACTCACCCTCACCATAAATATCACACTAAACCTAATTGTCAACCGAACCATAACCCTAACCCTCACCCTAACACTAACCCTCATGCTAACGCTCATCTTAACACTAAGGCTAACCCTAACCCTCACCCTCACCATAACACTCACCCTAACCTTTATCCTCACAGTAACCCTAACCTCACACTAACCCTAATCCTCACCCTATCCCTAACCCTAACCCTAAAGCTAACGCTAACCCTCACCTTCACCCTAACCCTCAAACTAACCTTCATCTTCACACTAACCCTAACCCTAACCCTCACAATAACACTAATCCTCACCCTATCCCTAATTCTAACCCTAATCCTTTCCCTCACCTTAACCCTTACCCTCACCCTAAACATCACGCTAAACCTAACCCTCACCTCAAGCCTAACCCTAACCCTCACCCTAACCCTAACTCTAAATCTAACCATCAAACTCAACGTACTCCTCACCCTAACCTAAACATATCCTTACCTAACCGAAACCCTCACCTCACCCTCACCCTCAAATTAACCCAACCCTAACCCTAACCCTCAACCTAACAGTATCCCTAATCCTCACCCTTATCTTCAACCTAACCCTAACCCTAATCCTAACCCTCACCCTAACCCTAACCTCAATGCTAAATCTAACCCTCACCCTCACCGTAACCCACAACCTAATCCTCAACCTCAACCTAACCTTAAGCCTAACCCTAATCATCACACTAAACGTAACCCTCACACTAACCCTAACCCTACCCCTCAGCTTAACCCTCACCCTAACTCTAACGCTAACCCTAAGCCTAACCGTATCCCTAACCCTAAAACTCACCCTAACCCTCACCCTCACCCTAACCCTCACCAGCACCCTAACCCTCACCCTAACCCTTACCCTAACCCTAACCCTAACACTCACAGTCACCCTAACCCTAATTCTCACACTAAGCTTCACCATCACCCTAACCTTAACACTTACCTAACCGAAACCGTCACCCTCACCCATACACTAGCCCTCACCATAACCCCAATCCTAACCCTAAACTTCACCCTCAGCCTCACCCTCACCCTCTCCTTCAGCCTAACCCTAACCCTAAACCTAACCCTAACCCTAACTCTCAACCTCACCCTCACACTAACCGTAACCCTAACCGTAACCGTAAACCTTATCCTTACCCACACACTCACCCTAACCCTAACACTAACCCTCACCCTAACCCTCACACACACACATTAACCCTAAAATTAACCCTCAAACTCACCTCACCCTTACCCTCACCCCAACCCTAACCCTAACCTTCACCCTAACACTAACCCTTACCTAACCCTAAGCCTAACCCTAACACTCACCCTAAACCAAACCCTAAACCTCACCCTAACCCTAAACCTTACCCTAACCCTAACCCTAACCATCACCCCAACCCTAACCCTAACCCTCACCCTCACACTCAGCCTATCCCTAACCGTTACTCTAACCCTCACCCTAACCCTAAACCTTACACTAACACTAACCCTAACCCTTACCCTCACCTTAAAACTAACCCTAACCCTAATACTCACCCTAACGCTCATGGTCACCCTAACCCGAACCTGAACCTTAACCCTCACACTAACCCTAACCCAACCCTCACCCTCACCCTAACCCTAACGCTAATCCTAATCCTAACCCTCACCCGAAACCTAACCCTCACCCTCACCCTCACCCTCACCCTCCTCCTCATCCTCACCCTCACCCTAACACTCACCCTCCACCTAGCCCTCACTGTAACCCTAATCCTAACACTAACCCAAACCTCCCCCTCCTCCTCCCCCTCACCCTCAGCCTAAACATAACCCTAATCCTAAACCTAACCCTCACCCCATCATCACCCAAACCCTAACCCTAACACTAACTCCAACCCTCACCTTCAACCTCACCCAAACCCTAACCCTAACCCGAACAATAACCCTAATCATAACCCTAACCCTAGTACTAAACCTAAACCTCACACTAACCCTAAAGCTAACCCTAAGCCTCACCCTCAACCTAACCCTCAGCCTAACCCTTATTCTCACACTAATCCTAACCCTAACCCTGACACTAACCCTCACACTAACCCTAACTCTCACCCTAATTCTAACCCTACCCATCACACTAACCCTCACGCTAACCCTCACCCTCACCCTGGACATCACCCTAAACTTAACACCCACCCTAACCCTAACAATAAACCTAAACCTCACCCTCACCCTCACCCTCCACCTCAGCCTAACCCTAAACCTAACACTAATCCTAAACCTACCCCTCACCCTCACCCTCACAGTAAACCTAACCATAACCTTAATGCTTACCCTCACCCTCACCCTAATCCTCACCCTCACGTTAAACAGTACCCTAACCCTAACTCTCACCCTAACCCTAAACCTAACCCTCAACATAAACCTAAGCGTCACCTAACCCTCACCCTAACCCTAACTATAACCCTAACCCTCACCCTCACCCTAACCCTCACCCTAAACTTTAACCTCACCCTAACCCTAACGATAACCCTAACCCTCACGCTCACCCTAACCCTCACCCTAACCCTAAATCTAAACCTAACCCTCACCCTAACCCTCACCCTAACACATACACTCAACCTAGACCTCAACCTAACCCTAACCCTCAAACTAACCCTAACACTAACCCTTACCCTCACCTTCAACCTAACCCTAAGCCTAACCCTAAACACCACCGTAACCCTCACCCTAACCCTAACCCTAAGCCACACCCTAAACCTCACACTCACCCTCACCCAAACCCAAACCCGAACCCTCATCCAATCCCTAACGATCAGCCTCACCCTAAACATCAACCTAACCCTAAGCCTCACTTTAACCCTAACCCTAATCCTCACCCTAACCCTAACCCTCAACCTAAACCTCACCCTCACCCTAGCCCTCACCATAACTCTAAACCTAAACCTAAACCTAAACCTCACCCTCACCCTCTGCCTGCCGCTCATCCTAACAATAACCCTAATCCTAAACCTACCCATTACCCCCACCATGACCCTCAACCTAACCCTAACCTAAACGCCATCCCTCAGCCTCACCCTCACCCAAACCCTAACCCTAATAATAACCCTAACCCTAAATCTAACATTTATCCTAACACTAACACTTAACCTAACCATAACCCTAACCCTAAAACTCACCGTAATCCTAATCTTAAAACTAAACCTCACCCTAATACTAATCCTCACTATAACTCTCACCCTAACCCTCACCCTAAACCTAACCCTAATCCTAACCATCAACCCAACCTAACCCTAACGCTCACCCTCAACCTAAACCTCACCCTAACCCTAACGCTAACCCCAACACTAACGCTAACCCTTACCTTCACCCTCAACCTAACCCTCACCCTAACCCTTATCCTCACACTAACCCTAATCCTAAATCTAACCCTAACCCTCACACTAACCCTAACCCTCACCCTAACCCTAACCCTACCCCTCACACTAACAATAACACTAAACCTAAACCTAATCCTAACCCTCACCCAAAACCTAACCCTAACCCTAAACCTAAAACTCACAATAAACCTAACCCTCACCCTAACACTAACCCTAACCCTCAACTTAATCCTATTCATCACCCTCACCCTAACAGTCACCTTAACCCTTACTCTGACCCTAAACTGTAACTTAACCCTAAACCTTACCCTAAAAACAACATTCACCCTAACCCTCACCCTAACCCTTAGCTTAAACCTAAGCCTCAACCTCACCCTAAACCTCACCCTACCCTTACCATCTCCCGAATTCTAACCCTAAACCTCATCCTAAACCTAAACCTAAACCTAACCCTCACACTAAACTTAACCCTCATCCTAACCCTAACCCTAACCCTAAACAAAATCCTAACCCAAACCCTCACCCTCACCCTAACACTCAACCTCACTGTAAACATCACCCTAACCCTAACCCTCACCCTCACCCTAAACCTAACCCTCACTCTAACCCTAAGGCTAACCCTAAGCCTCAGCCTCACCCTAAACCTCACCCTAAACCTTATCTTCACACTAACCCTAAACCTAACCCTAACACTCCCACTAACGCTAACCCTCACCCTAACCCTAACCCTACCCCTCAACCTAACCCTAACCTTAACCCTAACACTCATTCCTACCCAAACCCTCAAAATAACCCTAACCCTCACCCTAATCCTAACCCTAACACACACCCTCACCCTCACCCTCACCCTAACCCTAACCCTAACCATCACCCTAACCCTACCCTAAACCTAATGCTACACCTAACCCTCATCTTCAGACTAAACATCACCCTAACCCTTACCCTCACCCTAATCCTTACCCTAACCCTAACACTCATACTAAACCTAACCTCATCCTAACCCTAAACCTACACCTCAGCCTAAACCTCACCCTAATGCTAACACTAACCCTAATCCTACCCCTATCCCTAACCCTAAGCCTAACCCTCACCCAAACCCTCACCTTATCCCTTACCCAAAAGCTGATCCTCAACCTATCACTAATCCTAACCTTAACCCTAACCCTCACCCTCACCCTAACCCTAGCCCTCACCCTAACCCTTACTCTAAACCTCAACCTAAACCTAACCCTTACAATAACCCCCACGCTAACCCTAATGCTAAACCTAAGCCTCACCCTAAACTTCACCCTAACCCTTATCCTCACACTAAACCTAACCCTAACCATCACACTAACCCGAATGCAGACCCTAACCCTACCCCTACCCCTCAACCTATCCCACACACTACCCCTAACCCTAAACCTAACCCTCACCCTAACCCTAACCCTAACACTCACCCTACCCCTCACCTTAACCCTTACCCAAACCATAATACTCAACCTATCTCTAATCCTAACCCTAACCTTAACCCTAACCCTAACCCTCACCCTAACCCTCACCCTAACCCTTACCTTCACTCTAATGCTAACGCTTACGCTAAACCTCACCCTAATTCTAACACTTCTCTACCCTCACCCTAACGCTAACCTTAACCCTAACCCTCACCCTACCCTAATACTCACCCTAATGATAACCCTCACCCTCACCCTATCCCTAACTCTAACTCTAACCCTAATCCTCAACCTAACCCTCCCCTAAACCTAACCCTAACACTAACCCTGACCCTCACCTTAAACCTCACCCTAACTCTAATCCTAACGCTCACCCTAACCTCACCCTAAACCTCAACCTCACTCTCACCCTCAACATAACTCTAATCCTAACC